>NW_027446525.1:0-54377 GCF_038048845.1 Mixophyes fleayi | reverse complement strand
TTTCATGATTCATGATTCAATTCTTGAATCATGATTAATGATTCGAATTATGATTCATGATTCAATTCATGATTCATGATTTATGATTCAATTCATGGTTCATGAATCTTTATTCAATTCATGATTTATTTCATGATTCATGATTCGATTCATGATTCATGATTCATGATTCAATTCATGATTCAATTCATGATTTATTTCATAATTCATTATTCGATTCATGATTCAATTCATGATTCAATTCATGATTTATGATTCAATTCATGATTCATGATTCATGATTTAATTCCTGATTCATGATTCATGATTCATGATTCGATTTATAATTCATGATTCATTTCATGATGCATGATTCAATTCGTGATTCATGATTCAATTCATAATTCATGATTCATTTCATGATTCATTTCATGATTCATGATTCCTGATTCAATTCATGATTCATGATACAATACATGATTCATGATTCAATTCATGATTCAATTTATGATTCATGATTCATGATTCAATTCATGATTCATGATTCATGATTCGATTCATGATTCATGATTCAATTCATGATTCATGATTCAATTCATGATTCGTGATTCATGATTCAATTCATGATTCATGATTCGATTCATGATTCATGATTCATGATTCAATTTATGATTCATGATTCGATTTATGATTCATGATTCAATTCATGATTCATGATTCAATTCATGATTCATGATTCATTTCATGATTCATGATTGAATTCAAAATTCATGATTCAATTCATGATTCATTTCATGATTCAACTTATGTTTTATAATTCATGATTCAATTCATGATTCAATTCATGATTCATAATTCATGATTCAATTCATGATTCATGATTGAATTCATGATTCATGATTTGATTCATAATTCATCATTCATCATTCAATTCATGATTCATGATTCAATTCATGATTCAATTTATGATTCATGATTCCTGATTCAATTCATAATTCATGATTCAATTCATGATTCATGATTCATTTCATGATTCATGATTCAATTCATGATTCAATTCATGATTCAATTTATGATTCATGATTCAATTCAAGATTCATGGTTCATGATTCAATTCATGATTCAATTCATGATTCATGATTCATTTCATGATTCATGATTCAATTCATGATTCAATTCATGATTCAACTTATGATTTATAATTCATGATTCAATTCATGATTCAATTCATGATTCATGATTCATGATTCAAATTATGATTCATGATTCAATTCATGAATCATGATTCGGCTCATGATTTATGTTTCAATTCATGATTCAATTCTTGATTCATGATTCAATTCTTGAATCATGATTAATGATTCGAATTATTATTCATGATTCAATTCATGATTCATGATTTATGATTCAATTCATGGTTCATGAATCTTTATTCAATTCATGATTTATTTCATGATTCATGATTCGATTCATGATTCATGATTCATGATTCAATTCATGATTCAACTCATGATTTATTTCATATTTCATTATTCGATTCATGATTCAATTCATGATTCAATTCATGATTTATGATTCAATTCATGATTCATGATTCATGATTTAATTCCTGATTCATGATTCATGATTCATGATTCGATTTATAATTCATGATTCAATTCATGATGCATGATTCAATTCGTGATTCATGATTCAATTCATAATTCATGATTCATTTCATGATTCATGATTCCTGATTCAATTCATGATTCATGATACAATACATGATTCATGATTCAATTCATGATTCAATTTATGATTCATGATTCATGATTCAATTCATGATTCATGATACAATACATGATTCATGATTCATGATTCAATTCATGATTCATGATTCATGATTCAATTCATGATTCGATTTATGATTCATGATTCAATTCATGATTCATGATTCAATTCATGATTCATGATTCATTTCATGATTCATGATTGAATTCAAAATTCATGATTCAATTCATGATTCATTTCATGATTCAACTTATGTTTTATAATTCATGATTCAATTCATGATTCAATTCATGATTCATAATTCATGATTCAATTCATGATTCATGATTCAATTCATGATTCATGATTTGATTCATAATTCATCATTCATCATTCAATTCATGATTCATGATTCGATTCATGATTCAATTTATGAATCATGATTCCTGATTCAATTCATGATTCATGATTCAATTCATGATTCATGATTCATTTCATGATTCATGATTCAATTCATGATTCAATTCATGATTCAATTTATGATTCATGATTCAATTCAAGATTCATGGTTCATGATTCAATTCATGATTCAATTTATGATTCATGATTCATTTCATGATTCATGATTCAATTCATGATTCAATTCATGATTCAACTTATGATTTATAATTCATGATTCAATTCATGATTCAATTCATGATTCATGATTCATGATTCAAATTATGATTTATGATTCAATTCATGAATCATGATTCGATTCATGATTTATGTTTCAATTCATGATTCAATTCTTGATTCAATTCATAATTCAATTCATGATTCGATTCATGATTCATGTTTGAATTCATGATTCAATTCATGATTCATTTCATGATTCATGATTCAATTCATGATTCATATTTCAATTCATGATTCATGATTCATGATTCAATTCATGATTCATGATTCGATTTATGATTAATGATTCAATTCATGATTCATGATTCAATTCATGATTCATGATTCATTTCATGATTCATGATTGAATTCAAAATTCATGATTCAATTCATGATTCATTTCATGATTCAACTTATGTTTTATAATTCATGATTCAATTCATGATTCAATTCATGATTCATAATTCATGATTCAATTCATGATTCATGATTGAATTCATGATTCATGATTTGATTCATAATTCATCATTCATCATTCAATTCATGATTCATGATTCAATTCATGATTCAATTTATGATTCATGATTCCTGATTCAATTCATAATTCATGATTCAATTCATGATTCATGATTCATTTCATGATTCATGATTCAATTCATGATTCAATTCATGATTCAATTTATGATTCATGATTCAATTCAAGATTCATGGTTCATGATTCAATTCATGATTCAATTCATGATTCATGATTCATTTCATGATTCATGATTCAATTCATGATTCAATTCATGATTCAACTTATGATTTATAATTCATGATTCAATTCATGATTCAATTCATGATTCATGATTCAAATTATGATTCGTGATTCAATTCATGAATCATGATTCGGCTCATGATTTATGTTTCAATTCATGATTCAATTCTTGATTCATGATTCAATTCTTGAATCATGATTAATGATTCGAATTATGATTCATGATTCAATTCATGATTCATGATTTATGATTCAATTCATGGTTCATGAATCTTTATTTAATTCATGATTTATTTCATGATTCATGATTCGATTCATGATTCATGATTCATGATTCAATTCATGATTCAACTCATGATTTATTTCATAATTCATTATTCGATTCATGATTCAATTCATGATTCAATTCATGATTTATGATTCAATTCATGATTCATGATTCATGATTTAATTCCTGATTCATGATTCATGATTCATGATTCGATTTATAATTCATGATTCAATTCATGATGCATGATTCAATTCGTGATTCATGATTCAATTCATAATTCATGATTCATTTCATGATTCATGATTCCTGATTCAATTCATGATTCATGATACAATACATGATTCATGATTCAATCATGATTCAATTTATGATTCATGATTCATGATTCAATTCATGATTCATGATACAATACATGATTCATGATTCATGATTCAATTCATGATTCATGATTCATGATTCAATTCATGATTCATGATTCGATTTATGATTCATGATTCAATTCATGATTCATGATTCAATTCATGATTCATGATTCATTTCATGATTCATGATTGAATTCAAAATTCATGTTTCAATTCATGATTCATTTCATGATTCAACTTATGTTTTATAATTCATGATTCAATTCATGATTCAATTCATGATTCATAATTCATGATTCAATTCATGATTCATGATTCAATTCATGATTCATGATTTGATTCATAATTCATCATTCATCATTCAATTCATGATTCATGATTCGATTCATGATTCAATTTATGAATCATGATTCCTGATTCAATTCATGTTTCATGATTCAATTCATGATTCATGATTCATTTCATGATTCATGATTCAATTCATGATTCAATTCATGATTCAATTTATGATTCATGATTCAATTCAAGATTCATGGTTCATGATTCAATTCATGATTCAATTTATGATTCATGATTCATTTCATGATTCATGATTCAATTCATGATTCAATTCATGATTCAACTTATGATTTATAATTCATGATTCAATTCATGATTCAATTCATGATTCATGATTCATGATTCAAATTATGATTTATGATTCAATTCATGAATCATGATTCGATTCATGATTTATGTTTCAATTCATGATTCAATTCTTGATTCAATTCATAATTCAATTCATGATTCGATTCATGATTCATGTTTGAATTCATGATTCAATTCATGATTCATTTCATGATTCATGATTCAATTCATGATTCATGATTCGATTCATGATTCATGATTCATGATTCAATTCATGATTCATGATTCGATTTATGATTCATGATTCAATTCATGATTCATGATTCAATTCATGATTCATGATTCAATTCATGATTCATGATTCATGATTCAAATTATGATTTATGATTCAATTCATAAATCATGATTCGATTCATGATTTATGTTTCAATTCATGATTCAATTCTTGATTCAATTCATAATTCAATTCATGATTCGATTCATGATTCATGTTTGAATTCATGATTCAATTCATGATTCATTTCATGATTCATGATTCAATTCATGATTCATGATTCGATTCATGATTCATGATTCATGATTCAATTCATGATTCATGATTCGATTTATGATTCATGATTCAATTCATGATTCATGATTCAATTCATGATTCATGATTCAATTCATGATTCATGATTCATGATTCATTTCATGATTCAATTCATGATTCAACTTATGATTTATAATTCATGAGTCAATTCATGATTCAATTCATGATTCATGATTCATGATTCAATTCATGATCCATGATTCAATTTATGATTCATGATTTGATTCATAATTCATCATTCATCATTCAATTCATGATTCATGATTCGATTCATGATTCAATTTATGAATCATGATTCCTGATTCAATTCATGATTCATGATTCAATTCATGATTCATGATTCATTTCATGATTCATGATTCAATTCATGATCCAATTCATGATTCAATTTATGATTCATGATTCAATTCAAGATTCATGGTTCATGATTCAATTCATGATTCAATTCATGATTCATGATTCATTTCATGATTCATGATTCAATTCATGATTCAATTCATGATTCAACTTATGATTTATAATTCATGATTCAATTCATGATTCAATTCATGATTCATGATTCAAATTATGATTCGTGATTCAATTCATGAATCATGATTCGGCTCATGATTTATGTTTCAATTCATGATTCAATTCTTGATTCATGATTCAATTCTTGAATCATGATTAATGATTCGAATTATGATTCATGATTCAATTCATGATTCATGATTTATGATTCAATTCATGGTTCATGAATCTTTATTTAATTCATGATTTATTTCATGATTCATGATTCGATTCATGATTCATGATTCATGATTCAATTCATGATTCAACTCATGATTTATTTCATAATTCATTATTCGATTCATGATTCAATTCATGATTCAATTCATGATTTATGATTCAATTCATGATTCATGATTCATGATTTAATTCCTGATTCATGATTCATGATTCATGATTCGATTTATAATTCATGATTCAATTCATGATGCATGATTCAATTCGTGATTCATGATTCAATTCATAATTCATGATTCATTTCATGATTCATGATTCCTGATTCAATTCATGATTCATGATACAATACATGATTCATGATTCAATTCATGATTCAATTTATGATTCATGATTCATGATTCAATTCATGATTCATGATACAATACATGATTCATGATTCATGATTCAATTCATGATTCATGATTCATGATTCAATTCATGATTCATGATTCGATTTATGATTCATGATTCAATTCATGATTCATGATTCAATTCATGATTCATGATTCATTTCATGATTCATGATTGAATTCAAAATTCATGTTTCAATTCATGATTCATTTCATGATTCAACTTATGTTTTATAATTCATGATTCAATTCATGATTCAATTCATGATTCATAATTCATGATTCAATTCATGATTCATGATTCAATTCATGATTCATGATTTGATTCATAATTCATCATTCATCATTCAATTCATGATTCATGATTCGATTCATGATTCAATTTATGAATCATGATTCCTGATTCAATTCATGATTCATGATTCAATTCATGATTCATGATTCATTTCATGATTCATGATTCAATTCATGATTCAATTCATGATTCAATTTATGATTCATGATTCAATTCAAGATTCATGGTTCATGATTCAATTCATGATTCAATTTATGATTCATGATTCATTTCATGATTCATGATTCAATTCATGATTCAATTCATGATTCAACTTATGATTTATAATTCATGATTCAATTCATGATTCAATTCATGATTCATGATTCATGATTCAAATTATGATTTATGATTCAATTCATGAATCATGATTCGATTCATGATTTATGTTTCAATTCATGATTCAATTCTTGATTCAATTCATAATTCAATTCATGATTCGATTCATGATTCATGTTTGAATTCATGATTCAATTCATGATTCATTTCATGATTCATGATTCAATTCATGATTCATGATTCGATTCATGATTCATGATTCATGATTCAATTCATGATTCATGATTCGATTTATGATTCATGATTCAATTCATGATTCATGATTCAATTCATGATTCATGATTCAATTCATGATTCATGATTCATGATTCAAATTATGATTTATGATTCAATTCATGAATCATGATTCGATTCATGATTTATGTTTCAATTCATGATTCAATTCTTGATTCAATTCATAATTCAATTCATGATTCGATTCATGATTCATGTTTGAATTCATGATTCAATTCATGATTCATTTCATGATTCATGATTCAATTCATGATTCATGATTCGATTCATGATTCATGATTCATGATTCAATTCATGATTCATGATTCGATTTATGATTCATGATTCAATTCATGATTCATGATTCAATTCATGATTCATGATTCAATTCATGATTCATGATTCATGATTCATTTCATGATTCAATTCATGATTCAACTTATGATTTATAATTCATGAGTCAATTCATGATTCAATTCATGATTCATGATTCATGATTAAATTCATGATCCATGATTCAATTTATGATTCATGATTTGATTCATAATTCATCATTCATCATTCAATTCATGATTCATGATTCGATTCATGATTCAATTTATGAATCATGATTCCTGATTCAATTCATGATTCATGATTCAATTCATGATTCATGATTCATTTCATGATTCATGATTCAATTCATGATTCAATTCATGAATCAATTTATGATTCATGATTCAATTCAAGATTCATGGTTCATGATTCAATTCATGATTCAATTTATGATTCATGATTCATTTCATGATTCATGATTCAATTCATGATTCAATTCATGATTCAACTTATGATTTATAATTCATGATTCAATTCATGATTCAATTCATGATTCATGATTCATGATTCAAATTATGATTCATGATTCAATTCATGAATCATGATTCGATTCATGATTTATGTTTCAATTCATGATTTAATTCTTGATTCAATTCATAATTCAATTCATGATTCATGATTCAATTCATGATTCATGATTCGATTCATGATTCATGATTCATGATTCAATTCATGATTCATGATTCGATTTATGATTCATGATTCAATTCATGATTCATGATTCAATTCATGATTCATGATTCAATTCAAAATTCATGATTCAATTCATGATTCATTTCATGATTCATGATTCATGATTCATTTCATGATTCAATTCATGATTCAACTTATGATTTATAATTCATGAGTCAATTCATGATTAAATTCATGATTCATGATTCAATTCATGATTCATGATTCAATTCATGATTCATGATTTGATTCATGATTCATCATTTATCATTCAATTAATGATTCATTATTCAATTCATGATTCAATTTATGATTCATGATTCCTGATTCAATTCATGATTCATGATTCAATTCATGATTCATGATTCAATTCAAGATTCATGATTCATGATTCAATTCATGATTCATGATTCAATTCATGATTCTTGATTTATTTCATGATTCATGATTCAATTTATGATTCAATTCATGACTCAACTTATGATTTATAATTCATGATTCAATTCTTGATTCAATTCATAATTCATTTCATGATTCATGATTCAATTCATGATTCATGATTCAATTCTTGATTTATGATTCATGATTCATGATTCAATTCATGATACATGATTCAATTCATGATTCATGATTCATTTCATGATTCATGATTCAATTCATGATTCATTTCATGATTCATGATTTAATTCATGATTGAATTCATGATTCAATTTATGATTCATAATTCATGATTCAATTCATGATTCAATTCATGATTCATGATTCATTATTCAATTCATGATTCATGATTCAATTCATGATTCATGATTCAATGCATGATTCAATTCTTGATTCAATTCATAATTCAATTCATGATTCATGATTCAATTCATGATTCAATTCATGATTTATGATTCAATTCAAGATTTATTTCATGATTCATGATTCGATTCATGATTCATGATTCAATTCATGATTCAATTCATGATTTATGATTCAATTCATGATTCATGATTCATGATTTAATTCATGATTCATGATTCATGATTCGATTTATAATTCATGATTCAATTCATGATGCATGATTCAATTTGTGATTCATGATTTAATTCATGATTCATGATTCATTTCATGATTCATTTCATGATTCATGATTTAATTCATGATTCATGATTCATTTCATGATTCAATTCATGATTCATGAGTCAATTCATGATTCATGATTCATTTCATGATTCATGATTTAATTCATGATTCAATTCATGATTCAATTTATGATTCATAATTCATGATTCAATTCATGATTCAATTCATGATTCATGATTCAATTCATGATTCATGATTCAATTCATGATTCATGATTCAATTCAAAATTCATGATTCAATTCATGATTCATTTCATGATTCATGATTCATGATTCATTTCATGATTCAATTCATGATTCAACTTATGATTTATAATTCATGATTCAATTCATGATTCATGATTCATGATTCAATTCATGATTCATGATTCAATTCATGATTCATGATTTGATTCATGATTCATCATTTATCATTCAATTAATGATTCATTATTCAATTCATGATTCAATTTATGATTCATGATTCCTGATTCAATTCATGATTCATGATTCAATTCATGATTCATGATTCCTTTCATGATTCATGATTCAATTCATGATTCATGATTCAATTCAAGATTCAGGATTCATGATTCAATTCATGATTCATGATTCAATTCATGATTCTTGATTCATTTCATGATTCATGATTCAATTTATGATTCAATTCATGATTCAACTTATGATTTATAATTCATGATTCAATTCATGATTCAATTCATGATTCATGATTCATGATTCAATTCATGATTCATGATTCAATTCATGAATCATGATTCGATTCATGATTTATGTTTCAATTCATGATTCAATTCTTGATTCAATTCATAATTCATTTCATGATTCATGATTCAATTCATGATTCATGATTCAATTCATGATTCATGATTCAATTCTTGATTTATGATTCATGATTCATGATTCAATTCATGATACATGATTCAATTCATGATTCATGATTCATTTCATGATTCATGATTCAATTCATGATTCATTTCATGATTCATGATTTAATTCATGATTGAAGTCATGATTCAATTTATGATTCATAATTCATGATTCAATTCATGATTCAATTCATGATTCATGATTCATGATTCAATTCATGATTCATGATTTAATTCATGATTCATGATTCAATGCATGATTCAATTCTTGATTCAATTCATAATTCAATTCATGATTCATGATTCAATTCATGATTCAATTCATGATTTATGATTCAATTCAAGGTTTTTTTTCATGATTCATGATTCGATTCATGATTCATGATTCAATTCATGATTCAATTCATGATTCATGATTCATGATTCAAATTATGATTCATGATTCAATTCATGAATCATGATTCGATTCATGATTTATGTTTCAATTCATGATTCAATTCTTGATTCAATTCATAATTCAATTCATTATTCGATTCATGATTCATGTTTGAATTCATGATTCAATTCATGATTCATTTCATGATTCATGATTCAATTCATGATTCATGATTCGATTCATGATTCATGATTCATGATTCAATTCATGATTCATGATTCGATTTATGATTCATGATTCAATTCATGATTCATGATTCAATTCAAAATTCATGATTCAATTCATGATTCATTTCATGATTCATGATTCATGATTCATTTCATGATTCAATTCATGATTCAACTTATGATTTATAATTCATGATTCAATTCATGATTCAATTCATGATTCATGATTCAATTCATGATTCATGATTCATGATTTGATTCATGATTCATCATTTATCATTCAATTAATGATTCATTATTCAATTCATGATTCAATTTATGATTCATGATTCCTGATTCAATTCATGATTCATGATTCAATTCATGATTCATGATTCCTTTCATGATTCATGATTCAATTCATGATTCATGATTCAATTCAAGATTCATGATTCATGATTCAATTCATGATTCATGATTCAATTCATGATTCTTGATTCATTTCATGATTCAATTTATGATTCAATTCATGATTCAACTTATGATTTATAATTCTTGATTCAATTCATGATTCAATTCATGATTCATGATTCAATTCATGAATCATGATTCGATTCATGATTTATGTTTCAATTCATGATTCAATTCTTGATTCAATTCATAATTCATTTCATGATTCATGATTTAATTCATGATTCATGATTCAATTCTTGATTTATGATTCATGATTCATGATTCAATTCATGATACATGATTCAATTCATGATTCATGATTCATTTCATGATTCATGATTGAATTCATGATTCATTTCATGATTCATGATTTAATTCATGAATGAATTCATGATTCAATTTATGATGTATAATTCATGATTCAATTCATGATTCAATTCATGATTCATGATTCATGATTCAATTAATGATTCATGATTCAATTCATGATTCATGATTCAATGCATGATTTAATTCTTGATTCAATTCATAATTCAATTCATGATTCATGATTCAATTCATGATTCAATTCATGATTTATGATTCAATTCAAGATTTATTTCATGATTCATGATTCGATTCATGATTCATGATTCAATTCATGATTCAATTCATAATTTATGATTCAATTCATGATTCATGATTCATGATTTAATTCATGATTCATGATTCATGATTCGATTTATAATTCATGATTCAATTCATGATGCATGATTCAATTTGTGATTCATGATTTAATTTATGATTCATGATTCATTTCATGATTCATTTCATGATTCATGATTCATGATTCAATTCATGATTCATGAGTCAATTCATGATTCATGATTCATTTCATGATTCATGATTTAATTCATGATTCAATTCATGATTCAATTTATGATTCATAATTCATGATTAAATTCAAAATTCATGATTTAATTCATGATTCATTTCATGATTCATGATTCATTTCATGATTCAATTCATGATTCAACTTATGATTTATAATTCATGATTCAATTCATGATTCAATTCATGATTCATGATTCATGATTCAATTCATGATTCATGATTCAATTCATGATTCATGATTTGATTCATGATTCATCATTTATCATTCAATTAATGATTCATTATTCAATTCATGATTCAATTTATGATTCATGATTCCTGATTCAATTCATGATTCCTGATTCAATACATGATTCATGATTCAATTCATGATTCTTGATTCATTTCATGATTCATGATTCAATTTATGATTCAATTCATGATTCAACTTATGATTTATAATTCATGATTCAATTCATGATTCAATTCATGATTCATGATTCATGATTCAATTCATGATTCATGATTCATGATTCAATTCATGATTCATGATTCAATTCATGAATCATGATTCGATTCATGATTTATGTTTCAATTCATGATTCAATTCTTGATTCAATTCATAATTCATTTCATGATTCATGATTCAATTCATGATTCATGATTCAATTCTTGATTTATGATTCATGATTCATGATTCAATTCATGATACATGATTCAATTCATGATTCATGATTCATTTCATGATTCATGATTCAATTCATGATTCATTTCATGATTCATGATTTAATTCATGATTGAATTCATGATTCAATTTATGATTCATAATTCATGATTCAAATTCATGATTCAATTCATGATTCATGATTCATGATTCAATTCATGATTCATGATTCAATTCATGATTCATGATTCATGATTCAATTAATGATTCATGATTCAATTCATGATTCATGATTCAATGCATGATTTAATTCTTGATTCAATTCATAATTCAATTCATGATTCATGATTCAATTCATGATTTAATTCATGATTTATGATTCAATTCAAGATTTATTTCATGATTCATGATTCGATTCATGATTCATGATTCAATTCATGATTCAATTCATGATTTAAGATTCAATTCATGATTCATGATTCATGATTTAATTCATGATTCATGATTCATGATTCGATTTATAATTCATGATTCAATTCATGATGCATGATTCAATTTGTGATTCATGATTTAATTCATGATTCATGATTCATTTCATGATTCATTTCATGATTCATGATTCAATTCATGATTCATGAGTCAATTCATGATTCATGATTCATTTCATGATTCATGATTTAATTCATGATTCAATTCATGATTCAATTTATGATTCATAATTCATGATTCAATTCAAAATTCATGATTTAATTCATGATTCATTTCATGATTCATGATTCATTTCATGATTCAATTCATGATTCAACTTATGATTTATAATTCATGATTCAATTCATGATTCATGATTCAATTCATGATTCATGATTCAATTCATGATTCATGATTTGATTCATGATTCATCATTTATCATTCAATTAATGATTCATTATTCAATTCATGATTCAATTTATGATTCATGATTCCTGATTCAATTCATGATTCATGATTCAATTCATGATTCATGATTCCTTTCATGATTCATGATTCAATTCATGATTCATGATTCAATTCAAGATTTATGATTCATGATTCAATACATGATTCATGATTCAATTCATGATTCTTGATTCATTTCATGATTCATGATTCAATTTATGATTCAATTCATGATTCAACTTATGATTTATAATTCATGATTCAATTCATGATTCAATTCATGATTCATGATTCAATTCATGATTCATGATTCATGATTCAATTCATGATTCATGATTCAATTCATGAATCATGATTCGATTCATGATTTATGTTTCAATTCATGATTCAATTCTTGATTCAATTCATAATTCATTTCATGATTCATGATTCAATTCATGATTCATGATTCAATTCTTGATTTATGATTCATGATTCATGATTCAATTCATGATACATGATTCAATTCATGATTCATGATTAATTTCATGATTCATGATTCAATTCTTGATTCATTTCATGATTCATGATTTAATTCATGATTGAATTCATGATTCAATTTATGATTCATAATTCATGATTCAATTCATGATTCAATTCATGATTCATGATTCATGATTCAATTCATGATTCATGATTCAATTCATGATTCATGATTCAATGCATGATTCAATTCTTGATTCAATTCATAATTCAATTCATGATTCATGATTCAATTCATGATTCAATTCATGATTTATGATTCAATTCAATATTTATTTCATGATTCATGATTCGATTCATGATTCATGATTCAATTCATGATTCAATTCATGATTTATGATTCAATTCATGATTCATGATTCATGATTTAATTCATGAATTATGATTCATGATTCGATTTATAATTCATGATTCAATTCATGATGCATGATTCAATTTGTGATTCATGATTTAATTCATGATTCATGATTCATTTCATGATTCATGATTCATGATTCAATTCATGATTCATGAGTCAATTCATGATTCATGATTTAATTCATGATTCAATTCATGATTCAATTTATGATTCATAATAGATGATTCAATTCATGATTCAATTCATGATTCAATTCCTGATTCAATTCATAATTCAATTCATGATTCATGATTCAATTCATGATTCGATTCATGATTCATGATACGATATATGATTCATGATTAAATTCATGATTCATAATTTATGATTCAATTCATGATTCATGATTCATGATTCAATTCATGATTCGATTCATGATTCATGATTCAATTCATGATTCATGATTTGATTCATGATTCATGATTCAATTTTTAATTCATGATTCGATTCATGATTCATGATTCATGATTAAATTTAAGATTCATGATTTATGATTTATTTTATGATTCAATTCATGGTTCATGAATCTTGATTCAATTCATGATTTATTTCATGATTCATGATTCGATTCATGATTCATGATTCATGATTCAATTCATGATTCAATTCATTATTTAGTTCATGATTCATAATTCGATTCATGATTCATGATTCAAAATTCAATTCATGATTCAATTCAGGATTTATGATTCAATTCATGATTCATGATTCATTTCATGATTCATTTCATGATTCATGATTCGATTTATGATTCATTATTCAATTCATGATGCATGATTCAATTCGTGATTCATGATTCAATTCATGATTCATGATTCATTTCATGATTCATTTCATGATTCATGATTCGATTTATGATTCATGATTCAATTCATGATGCATGATTCAATTCGTGATTCCTGATTCAATTCATGATTCATGATTCATTTCATGATTCATTTCATGATTCATGATTCGATTTATGATTCATGATTCAATTCATGATTCATGATTCATTTCATGATTCATGATTCAATTCATGATTCGATTCATGATTTATGATTCAATTCATGATTCATGATTCGATTCATGATTCATGATTCATTATTCAATTCATGATTCATGATTCGATTCATGATTCATGATTCAATTCTTGATTCATGATTCGATTTATGATTCATGATTACATTTATGGTTCATGAATCTTGATTCAATTTATGATTTATTTCATGATTCATGATTAAATTCATGATTCTTGATTCATGATTCATGATTCATAATTCGATTTATAATTCATGATTCAATTCATGATGCATGATTCAATTTGTGATTCATGATTTAATTCATGATTCATGATTCATTTCATGATTCATTTCATGATTCATGATTCATGATTCAATTTATGATTCATGAGTCAATTCATGATTCATGATTCAATGCATGATTCATGATTCAATTCATGATTCATGATTCAATGCATGATTCAATTCTTGATTCAATTCATAATTCAATTCATGATTCATGATTCAATTCATGATTCAATTCATGATTCATGATTCATGATTCAATTCATGATTCATGATTCGATTTATGATTCATGATTCAATTCAAAATTCATGATTCAATTCATGATTCATTTCATGATTCATGATTCTTGATTCATTTCATGATTCAATTCATGATTCAACTTATGATTTATAATTCATGATTCAATTCATGATTCATGATTCAATTCATGATTCATGATTCAATTCATGATTCATGATTTGATTCATGATTCATCATTTATCATTCAATTAATGATTCATTATTCAATTCATGATTCAATTTATGATTCATGATTCCTGATTCAATTCATGATTCATGATTCAATTCATGATTCATGATTCCTTTCATGATTCATGATTCAATTCATGATTCATGATTCAATTCAAGATTCAGGATTCATGATTCAATTCATGATTCATGATTCAATTCATGATTCTTGATTCATTTCATGATTCATGATTCAATTTATGATTCAATTCATGATTCAACTTATGATTTATAATTCATGATTCAATTCATGATTCAATTCATGATTCATGATTCATGATTCAATTCATGATTCATGATTCAATTCATGAATCATGATTCGATTCATGATTTATGTTTCAATTCATGATTCAATTCTTGATTCAATTCATAATTCATTTCATGATTCATGATTCAATTCATGATTCATGATTCAATTCTTGATTTATGATTCATGATTCATGATTCAATTCATGATACATGATTCAATTCATGATTCATGATTCATTTCATGATTCATGATTCAATTCATGATTCATTTCATGATTCATGATTTAATTCATGATTGAAGTCATGATTCAATTTATGATTCATAATTCATGATTCAATTCATGATTCAATTCATGATTCATGATTCATGATTCAATTCATGATTCATGATTTAATTCATGATTCATGATTCAATGCATGATTCAATTCTTGATTCAATTCATGATTCAATTCATGATTCATGATTCAATTCATGATTTATGATTCAATTCAAGATTTTTTTCATGATTCATGATTCGATTCATGATTCATGATTCAATTCATGATTCAATTCATGATTCATGATTCATGATTCAAATTATGATTCATGATTCAATTCATGAATCATGATTCGATTCATGATTTATGTTTCAATTCATGATTCAATTCTTGATTCAATTCATAATTCAATTCATTATTCGATTCATGATTCATGTTTGAATTCATGATTCAATTCATGATTCATTTCATGATTCATGATTCAATTCATGATTCATGATTCGATTCATGATTCATGATTCATGATTCAATTCATGATTCATGATTCGATTTATGATTCATGATTCAATTCATGATTCATGATTCAATTCAAAATTCATGATTCAATTCATGATTCATTTCATGATTCATGATTCATGATTCATTTCATGATTCAATTCATGATTCAACTTATGATTTATAATTCATGATTCAATTCATGATTCAATTCATGATTCATGATTCATGATTCAATTCATGATTCATGATTCAATTCATGATTCATGATTTGATTCATGATTCATCATTTATCATTCAATTAATGATTCATTATTCAATTCATGATTCAATTTATGATTCATGATTCCTGATTCAATTCATGATTCATGATTCAATTCATGATTCATGATTCCTTTCATGATTCATGATTCAATTCATGATTCATGATTCAATTCAAGATTCATGATTCATGATTCAATTCATGATTCATGATTCAATTCATGATTCTTGATTCATTTCATGATTCAATTTATGATTCAATTCATGATTCAACTTATGATTTATAATTCATGATTCAATTCATGATTCAATTCATGATTCATGATTCATGATTCAATTCATGAATCATGATTCGATTCATGATTTATGTTTCAATTCATGATTCAATTCTTGATTCAATTCATAATTCATTTCATGATTCATGATTTAATTCATGATTCATGATTCAATTCTTGATTTATGCTTCATGATTCATGATTCAATTCATGATACATGATTCAATTCATGATTCATGATTCATTTCATGATTCATGATTGAATTCATGATTCATTTCATGATTCATGATTTAATTCATGAATGAATTCATGATTCAATTTATGATTCATAATTCATGATTCAATTCATGATTCAATTCATGATTCATGATTCATGATTCAATTAATGATTCATGATTCAATTCATGATTCATGATTCAATGCATGATTTAATTCTTGATTCAATTCATAATTCAATTCATGATTCATGATTCAATTCATGATTCAATTCATGATTTATGATTCAATTCAAGATTTATTTCATGATTCATGATTCGATTCATGATTCATGATTCAATTCATGATTCAATTCATGATTTATGATTCAATTCATGATTCATGATTCATGATTTAATTCATGATTCATGATTCATGATTCGATTTATAATTCATGATTCAATTCATGATGCATGATTCAATTTGTGATTCATGATTTAATTCATGATTCATGATTCATTTCATGATTCATGATTCATTTCATGATTCATTTCATGATTCATGATTCATGATTCAATTCATGATTCATGAGTCAATTCATGATTCATGATTCATTTCATGATTCATGATTTAATTCATGATTCAATTCATGATTCAATTTATGATTCATAATTCATGATTAAATTCAAAATTCATGATTTAATTCATGATTCATTTCATGATTCATGATTCATTTCATGATTCAATTCATGATTCAACTTATGATTTATAATTCATGATTCAATTCATGATTCAATTCATGATTCATGATTCATGATTCAATTCATGATTCATGATTCAATTCATGATTCATGATTTGATTCATGATTCATCATTTATCATTCAATTAATGATTCATTATTCAATTCATGATTCAATTTATGATTCATGATTCCTGATTCAATTCATGATTCATGATTCAATTCATGATTCATGATTCCTTTCATGATTCATGATTCAATTCATGATTCATGATTCAATTCAAGATTTATGATTCATGATTCAATACATGATTCATGATTCAATTCATGATTCTTGATTCATTTCATGATTCATGATTCAATTTATGATTCAATTCATGATTCAACTTATGATTTATAATTCATGATTCAATTCATGATTCAATTCATGATTCATGATTCATGATTCAATTCATGATTCATGATTCATGATTCAATTCATGATTCATGATTCAATTCATGAATCATGATTCGATTCATGATTTATGTTTCAATTCATGATTCAATTCTTGATTCAATTCATAATTCATTTCATGATTCATGATTCAATTCATGATTCATGATTCAATTCTTGATTTATGATTCATGATTCATGATTCAATTCATGATACATGATTCAATTCATGATTCATGATTCATTTCATGATTCATGATTCAATTCATGATTGAATTCATGATTCAATTTATGATTCATAATTCATGATTCAATTCATGATTCAATTCATGATTCATGATTCATGATTCAATTCATGATTCATGATTCAATTCATGATTCATGATTCAATTAATGATTCATGATTCAATTCATGATTCATGATTCAATGCATGATTTAATTCTTGATTCAATTCATAATTCAATTCATGATTCATGATTCAATTCATGATTCAATTCATGATTTATGATTCAATTCAAGATTTATTTCATGATTCATGATTCGATTCATGATTCATGATTCAATTCATGATTCAATTCATGATTTATGATTCAATTCATGATTCATGATTCATGATTTAATTCATGATTCATGATTCATGATTCGATTTATAATTCATGATTCAATTCATGATGCATGATTCAATTTGTGATTCATGATTTAATTCATGATTCATGATTCATTTCATGATTCATTTCATGATTCATGATTCAATTCATGATTCATGAGTCAATTCATGATTCATGATTCATTTCATGATTCATGATTTAATTCATGATTCAATTCATGATTCAATTTATGATTCATAATTCATGATTCAATTCAAAATTCATGATTTAATTCATGATTCATTTCATTAAACATGATTCATTTCATGATTCAATTCATGATTCAACTTATGATTTATAATTCATGATTCAATTCATGATTCAATTCATGATTCATGGATTCATGATTCAATTCATGATTCATGATTCAATTCATGATTCATGATTTGATTCATGATTCATCATTTATCATTCAATTAATGATTCATTATTCAATTCATGATTCAATTTATGATTCATGATTCCTGATTCAATTCATGATTCATGATTCAATTCATGATTCATGATTCCTTTCATGATTCATGATTCAATTCATGATTCATGATTCAATTCAAGATTTATGATTCATGATTCAATACATGATTCATGATTCAATTCATGATTCTTGATTCATTTCATGATTCATGATTCAATTTATGATTCAATTCATGATTCAACTTATGATTTATAATTCATGATTCAATTCATGATTCAATTCATGATTCATGATTCATGATTCAATTCATGATTCATGATTCATGATTCAATTCATGATTCATGATTCAATTCATGAATCATGATTCGATTCATGATTTATGTTTCAATTCATGATTCAATTCTTGATTCAATTCATAATTCATTTTCATGATTCATGATTCAATTCATGATTCATGATTCAATTCTTGATTTATGATTCATGATTCATGATTCAATTCATGATACATGATTCAATTCATGATTCATGATTCATTTCATGATTCATGATTCAATTCTTGATTCATTTCATGATTCATGATTTAATTCATGATTGAATTCATGATTCAATTTAGGATTCATAATTCATGATTCAATTCATGATTCAATTCATGATTCATGATTCATGATTCAATTCATGATTCATGATTCAATTCATGATTCATGATTCAATGCATGATTCAATTCTTGATTCAATTCATAATTCAATTCATGATTCATGATTCAATTCATGATTCAATTCATGATTTAAGATTCAATTCAATATTTATTTCATGATTCATGATTCGATTCATGATTCATGATTCAATTCATGATTCAATTCATGATTTATGATTCAATTCATGATTCATGATTCATGATTTAATTCATGAATTATGATTCATGATTCGATTTATAATTCATGATTCAATTCATGATGCATGATTCAATTTGTAAATCATGATTTAATTCATGATTCATGATTCATTTCATGATTCATGATTCATGATTCAATTCATGATTCATGAGTCAATTCATGATTCATGATTCATTTCATGATTCATGATTTAATTCATGATTCAATTCATGATTCAATTTATGATTCATAATAGATGATTCAATTCATGATTCAATTCATGATTCATGATTCATGATTCAATTCAATGATTCATGATTCAATTCATGATTCATGATTCAATGCATGATTCAATTCTTGATTCAATTCATAATTCAATTCATGATTCATGATTCAATTCATGATTCGATTCATGATTCATGATTCATGATACGATATATGATTCATGATTAAATTCATGATTCATAATTTATGATTCAATTCATGATTCATGATTCATGATTCAATTCATGATTCGATTCATGATTTCATGATTCAATTCATGATTCATGATTAAATTTATGATTCATGATTTATGATTTATTTTATGATTCAATTCATGGTTCATGAATCTTGATTCAATTCATGATTTATTTCATGATTCATGATTCGATTCATGATTCATGATTCATGATTCAATTCATGATTCAATTCATTATTTAGTTCATGATTCATAATTCGATTCATGATTCATGATTCAAAATTCAATTCATGATTCAATTCATGATTTAATTCATGATTCAATTCATGATTCATGATTCAATTCATGATTCATGATTCAATTCATGATTCGTGATTCATGATTCAATTCATGATTCAATTTATGATTCATGATTCAATTCATGATTCATGATTTAATATATGAGTCAATTCATGATTCATGATTCAATTCATGATTCGTGATTCATGATTCAATTCATGATTCAATTTATGATTCATGATTCAATTCATGATTCATGATTTAATATATGATTCAATTCATGATTCATGATTCAAATCATGATTCATGATTCAATATTTCAATTCATGATTCATGATTCATGATTCAATTCATGATTCAATTCAGGATTCATGATTCATTATTCAATTCATGATTCATGATTCAAATTATGATTCCATATTCATTATTCATGATTCATGATTCATGATTTAATTCATGATTCATGATTCAATTCATGATTCAATTCATGATTCAATTCATGATTCATGATTCATGATTCAATTCATGATTCAATTCTTGATTCATGATTTAATTCATGATTCAATTCATGACTCATGATTCATGATTCAAGATTTAATTTATGATTTCATGATTTAATTCATGATTCATGATTCAATTCATGATTCATTTCATGATTCATGATTTACGATTCAATTCATGATTTATTATTCGATTCATGATTCATGAATAATGATTCGATTCATGATTCATGATTCATGAATCATGATTCGATTTATGATTCATGATTCATGAATCATGATTCGATTCATGATTCATGATTCATGATTCAATTCATGATTCATGTTTCATGATTCAATTCATGATTCATGATTCATGATTCATGATTCAATTAATGAATCAGGATTCAATTCATGATTCATGATTCATTTCATGATTCATGATTCAATTCATGATTCAATTCATTATTCATGATTCAATTCATGATTCTTGATTCAAATCATGATTCATGATTCAATTCATGATTCATGATTCATGATTCAATTCATGATTCAATTCATGATTCATGATTCAAGATTCAATTCATGATTCAATTCATGATTCATGATTCATGATTCAATATATGATTCAATTCATGATTCATTATTCAATTCATGATTAATGATTCATGATTCAATTCATGATTCATGATTTAATATATGATTCGATTCATGATTCATGATTCAAATCATGATTCATGATTCAATTCATGATTTATGATTCGATTCAAGATTCATGATTCATGATTCATTATTCGATTCATGATTCATGATTCATGATTCAAATTATGATTCAATTCTTGATTAATGATTAAATTCATGATTCATGATTCATGATTCAATTCATGACTCATGATTCATGATTCATTATTCATGATTTAATTCATTATTCATGATTCAACTCATGATTCATGATTCAATTCATGATTCATGATTCAATTCATGATTCAATTCATGATTCATGATTTAATTCATAATTCATGATTCAATTCATGACTCATGATTCAGGATGCATGATTCATGATTCAATTCATGATTCATGATTAAATTCATGATTCATGATTCATGATTCAATTCATGATTCATGATTCATTATTCGATTCATGATACATGATTCAATTCATGATTCATGATTTAATTCATGATTCAATTCATGATTCATGGTTCAATTCATGATTCATGATTCAATTCATGATTCATGATTCAATTAATGATTCAATTCATGATTCCTGATTCCTGATTCATGATTCATGATTCATGATTCAATTCATGATTCATGATTCAATTCATGATTTAATTCATGATTCATGATTCAATTCATGATTTATGATTCGATTCATGATTCATGATTTAATATATGATTCAATTCATGATTCATGATTCAAATCATGATTCATGATTCATGATTCAAAGTTTAATTCATGATTTCATGATTTAATTCATGATTCATGATTCAATTCATGATTCATTTCATGATTCATGATTTACGATTCAATTCATGATTCATGATTCAATTCATGATTCATGAATAATGATTCGATTCATAATTCATGATTCATGAATCATGATTCGATTTATGATTCATGATTCATGAATCATGATTCGAATCATGATTCATGATTCAATTCATGATTCATGATTCAGGATTCAATTCATGATTCATGATTCATTTCATGATTCATGATTTACGATTCAATTCATGATTCATGATTCAATTCATGATTCATGATTCAATTCATGATTCATGATTCAATTCATGATTCAATTCATGATTCAATACATGATTCAATTCAAGATTCATGATTCAATTCATGATTCAATTCATGATTCGTGATTCATGATTCAATTCATGATTCAATTTATGATTCATGATTCAATTCATGATTCATGATTCAATTAATGATTCAATTCATGATTCCTGATTCCTGATTCATGATTCATGATTCATGATTCAATTCATGATTCATGATTCAATTCATGATTTAATTCATGATTCATGATTCAATTCATGATTTATGATTCGATTCATGATTCATGATTTAATATATGATTCAATTCATGATTCATGATTCAAATCATGATTCATGATTCATGATTCAAAGTTTAATTCATGATTTCATGATTTAATTCATGATTCATGATTCAATTCATGATTCATTTCATGATTCATGATTTACGATTCAATTCATGATTCATGATTCAATTCATGATTCATGAATAATGATTCGAATCATGATTCATGATTCATGAATCATGATTCGATTTATGATTCATGATTCATGAATCATGATTCGATTCATGATTCATGATTCAATTCATGATTCATGATTCATGATTCAATTCATGATTCATGATTCATGATTCATGATTCATGATTCAATTAATGAATCAGGATTCAATTCATGATTCATGATTCATTTCATGATTCATTTCATGATTCATGATTTACGATTCAATTCATGATTCATGATTTACGATTCAATTCATGATTCATGATTCAATTCATGATTCATGATTCAATTCATGATTCATGATTCAATTCATGATTCAATTCATGATTCAATACATGATTCAATTCAAGATTCATGATTCAATTCATGATTCATGATTCAATTCATGATTCGTGATTCATGATTCAATTCATGATTCAATTTATGAATTATGATTCAATTCATGATTCATGATTTAATATATGATTCAATTCATGATTCATGATTCAAATCATGATTCATGATTCAATATTTCAATTCATGATTCATGATTCATGATTCAATTCATGATTCATGATTTAATATATGATTCAATTCATGATTCATGATTTAAATTATGATTCATGATTCAATATTTCAATTCATGATTTATGATTCATGATTCAATTCATGATTCAATTCATGATTCATGATTCATTATTCGATTCATGATTCATGATTCAAATTATGATTCCATATTCATTATTCATGATTCATGATTCATGATTTAATTCATGATTCATGATTCAATTCATGATTCAATTCATGATTCAATTCATGATTCAATTCATGATTCATGATTCATGATTCAATTCATGATTCAATTCTTGATTCATGATTTAATTCATGATTCAATTCATGACTCATGATTCATGATTCAAGATTTAATTCATGATTTCACGATTTAATTCATGATTCTTGATTCAATTCATGATTCATTTCATGATTCATGATTTACGATTCAATTCATGATTTATTATTCGATTCATGATTCATGAATAATGATTCGATTCATGATTCATGATTCATGAATCATGATTCGATTTATGATTCATGATTCATGAATCATGATTCGATTCATGATTCATGATTCAATTCATGATTCATGATTCATGATTCAATTCATGATTCATGATTCATGATTCATGATTCAATTAATGAATCAGAATTCAATTCATGATTCATGATTCATTTCATGATTCATGATTCAATTCATGATTCATGAATAATGATTCGATTCATGATTCATGATTCATGAATCATGATTCGATTTATGATTCATGATTCATGAATCATGATTCGATTCATGATTCATGATTCAATTCATGATTCATGATTCATGATTCAATTCATGATTCATGATTCATGATTCATGATTCATGATTCAATTAATGAATCAGGATTCAATTCATGATTCATGATTCATTTCATGATTCATTTCATGATTCATGATTTACGATTCAATTCATGATTCATGATTCAATTCATGATTCATGATTCAATTCATGATTCATGATTCATTTCATGATTCATTTCATGATTCATGATTTACGATTCAATTCATGATTCATGATTCAATTCATGATTCATGATTCAATTCATGATTCATGATTCAATTCATGATTCATGATTCAATTCATGATTCAATTCATGATTCAATACATGATTCAATTCAAGATTCATGATTCAATTCATGATTCATGATTCAATTCATGATTCGTGATTCATGATTCAATTCATGATTCAATTTATGATTCATGATTCAATTCATGATTCATGATTTAATATATGATTCAATTCATGATTCATGATTCAAATCATGATTCATGATTCAATATTTCAATTCATGATTCATGATTCAATTCATGATTCATGATTTAATATATGATTCAATTCATGATTCATGATTTAAATTATGATTCATGATTCAATATTTCAATTCATGATTCATGATTCATGATTCAATTCATGATTCAATTCATGATTCATGATTCATTATTCGATTCATGATTCATGATTCAAATTATGATTCCATATTCATTATTCATGATTCATGATTTAATTCATGATTCATGATTCAATTCATGATTCAATTCATGATTCAATTCATGATTCATGATTCATGATTCAATTCATGATTCGATTCTTGATTCATGATTTAATTCATGATTCAATTCATGACTCATGATTCATGATTCAAGATTTAATTCATGATTTCATGATTTAATTCATGATTCTTGATTCAATTCATGATTCATTTCATGATTCATGATTTACGATTCAATTCATGATTTATTATTCGATTCATGATTCATGAATAATGATTCGATTCATGATTCATGATTCATGAATCATGATTCGATTTATGATTCATGATTCATGAATCATGATTCGATTCATGATTCATGATTCAATTCATGATTCATGATTCATGATTCAATTCATGATTCATGATTCATGATTTATGATTCAATTAATGAATCAGAATTCAATTCATGATTCATGATTCATTTCATGATTCATGATTCAATTCATGATTCAATTCATTATTCATGATTCAATTCATGATTCTTGATTCAAATCATGATTCATGATTCAATTCATGATTCATGATTCAATATATGATTCAATTCATGATTCATGATTCAAATCATGATTCATGATTCATGATTTATGATTCATGATTCATGATTTAATTCATGATTCGATTCATGATTCAATTCATGATTCATGATTCAATTCATGATTCATATTTCAGTTCATGATTCAATTCATGATTCATTATTCAATTCATGATTAATGATTCATGATTCAATTCATGATTCATGATTTAATATATGATTCGATTCATGATTCATGATTCAAATCATGATTCATGATTCAATTCATGATTTATGATTCGATTCAAGATTCATGATTCATGATTCATTATTCGATTCATGATTCATGATTCATGATTCAAATTATGATTCCTTATTCATGATTCATGATTCATGATTCAATTCATGATTCATGATTCAATTCATGATTCAATTCATGATTCATGATTCATGATTCAATTCATGATTCAATTCTTGATTAATGATTCAATTCATGATTCATGATTCATGATTCAATTCATGACTCATGATTCATGATTCATTATTCATGATTTAATTCATTATTCATGATTCAACTCATGATTCATGATTCAATTCATGATTCATGATTCAATTCATGATTCAATTCATGATTCATGATTTAATTCATAATTCATGATTCAATTCATGACTCATGATTTAGGATGCATGATTCATGATTCAATTCATGATTCATGATTAAATTCATGATTCATGATTCATGATTCAATTCATGATTCATGATTCATTATTCGATTTATGATACATGATTTTATTCATGATTCCTTATTCCTGATTCATGATTCATGATTCAATTCATGATTCATGATTCAATTCATGATTCAATTCATGATTCATGATTCAATTCATGATTCATGATTCAATTCATGAATCATGATTCAATTCATGATTCAATTCATGATTCCTGATTCCTGATTCATGATTCATGATTCATGATTCAATTCATGATTCATGATTCAATTCATGATTCAATTCATGATTCATGATTCAATTCATGATTCATGATTCAATTCATGATTCAATTCATGAATCCTGATTCCTGATTCATGATTCATGATTCATGATTCAATTCAAGATTCATGATTCAATTCATGATTCAATTCATGATTCAATTCATGATTCATGATTCAATTCATGATTCATGATTCAATTCATGACTCATGATTCATGATTCATGATTCATGATTTAATTCATGATTCATGATTCAATTTATGATTTATTTCCGTGATTTATGATTTATGATTCAATTCATGATTCAATTCATTATTCATGATTCAATTCATGATTCATGATTCATGATTCAATTCATGATTCATGATTCATGATTCAATTCATGATTCATGATTCATGATTCATGATTCAATTAATGAATCAGGATTCAATTCATGATTCATGATTCATTTCATGATTCATGATTCAATTCATGATTCAATTCATTATTCATGATTCAATTCATGATTCTTGATTCAAATCATGATTCATGATTCAATTCATGATTCATGATTCAATTCATGATTCAATTCATGATTCATGATTCATGATTCAATTCATGATTCATGATTCAATATATGATTCAATTCATGATTCATGATTCAAATCATGATTCATGATTCAATTCATGATTTATGATTCATGATTCATGATTTAATTCATGATTCGATATAAAAACGGAATGTGAAATCCAAATAGTGCTTCACTTTCAACAGCCGCCCGCTGGAATTCAAAGGGAATATACACAACTTCCCAACAATTCATATACAAATTACAATAATATGAAGGCCTACAGGCGCTTATAAATATTCTTTCTAAATAAATAATAAAGATAATACTTAAATTTGGTGATGACCACCCTCCGATTCTTATTTCTTACAAGTATTCATGTGATCATGGAACAGAGGAAAAAAAAAAAGGACAATATAGTGTAATACAGTCCAATTAATATATATAACAAAAAATAAAAAATAAATAATAAAAAATAAAAAATAAAAAATAAATAAATAAATAGTTCAATAGACACAGAAGATCTTCTCTTATATGTAGACACCCCCTATGGTGGGGTACTCACAAGAGTCAGATGAAATATGGGCTCATCAAAAGATAACTTGTCTTTTCTTTTCATATAGTCTCCATCCATGGGATATTTCCATTAACACGAATTTTAGATGTTTCACCAGCATAAAAAAAAGAAATAAAATATCTCAGATAGATGAAATATTCAGGCAGTTGGTAAAGGTTCCACAAAGTTTCCAAACTGGTTCCCATGCAGAGTACACCAAAACATAAACATCCATTCAGTGTAAGAGATATTAAAATCAGCAATAAACAAGCTCCAACATGTTTCGACCTGAACTGGTCTTTTTCAAGGTGCATAGTTAACTGATCTTTCCTATAGGCTATTTATATTCAAACCCTCCAATAAGGGCATTCTTTCAATTAGTTTGGTGAAACATCATAATTTCCATATATCAGCAATTCCAAATCCAGTTACTTATATCACATAAAAGCAATAAATGAATATAATTGTTCTTACTTTCCCTTTCATTAAAACAAGAAAAGAAAAAAAAATAAAAAAAATTCTAACTATAACAGCGCTATGTCACTTCCGGTTTTGAACATAGTGACATCATATCCGGTTTAGCGATATTCTAAAAGATGCAAATATGGTACACAGAAAATCCTTGCAATTAGATATTCTAAGTGAGAGATGCATACAAATACCAACCATATATGAGAGTAAAACGAAAATGTGCTTGGGCAGGATATTGAAAATAGCGCTACATCACTTCCGGTTATGGGGACTTCCGGTTTCGTGACATAGATATATTAATTCATGATTCGATTCATGATTCAATTCATGATTCATGATTCAATTCATGATTCATATTTCAGTTCATGATTCAATTCATGATTCATTATTCAATTCATAATTAATGATTCATGATTCAATTCATGATTCATGATTCAATATATGATTCAATTCATGATTCATGATTCAAATCATGATTCATGATTCAATTCATGATTTATGATTCGATTCAAGATTCATGATTCATGATTCATTATTCGATTCATGATTCATGATTCATGATTCAAATTATGATTCCTTATTCATGATTCATGATTCATGATTCATGATTCAATTCATAATTCATGATTCAATTCATGATTCAATTCATGATTCAATTCATGATTCATGATTCATGATTCATGATTCAATTCATGATTCAATTCTTGATTCATGATTCAATTCATGATTCATGATTCAATTCATGACTCATGATTCATGATTCATTATTCATGATTTAATTCATTATTCATGATTCAATTCACGACTCATGATTCATGATTCATGATTCAATTCATGATTCATGATTCACGATTCAATTCATGATTGAAATCATGATTCATGATTCATGATTCAATTCATGATTCATGATTCATGATTCAATTCATGATTCATGGTTCAATTCATGATTCATGATTCAATTCATGATTCAATTCATAAATCATGATTCAATCCATGATTCCTGATTCCTGATTCCTGATTCATGATTCAATTCATGATTCATGATTCAATTCATGATTCAATTCATGATTCATGATTTAATTCATGATTCATGATTCATGATTCATTTCATGACTCATGATTCATGATTCATGATTTAATTCATGATTCATGATTCAATTTATGATTTATTTCCGTGATTCATGATTTATGATTCAATTCATGATTTATGATTCGATTCAAGATTCATGATTCATGATTCATGATTCATGATTTAATTCATTATTCATGATTCAATTCATGACTCATGATTCAGGATTCATGATTCATGATTCAATTCATGATTCATGATTCACGATTCAATTCATGATTGAAATCATGATTCATGATTCATGATTCAATTCATGATTCATGATTCATGATTCAATTCATGATTCATGGTTCAATTCATGATTCATGATTCAATTCATGATTCAATTCATAAATCATGATTCAATCCATGATTCCTGATTCCTGATTCCTGATTCATGATTCAATTCATGATTCATGATTCAATTCATGATTCAATTCATGATTTATGATTTAATTCATGATTCATGATTCATGATTCAATTCATGACTCATGATTCATGATTCATGATTTAATTCATGATTCATGATTCAATTTATGATTTATTTCCGTGATTCATGATTTATGATTCAATTCATGATTTATGATTCAATTCAAGATTCATGATTCATGATTCATGATTCGACTCATGATTCATGATTCATGAATCATGATTCGATTCATGATTCATGATTTAATTCATGATTCATGATTCAATTCATGATTAATTTCCGTGATTCATGATTTATGATTCAATTCATGATTTATGATTTGATTCAAGATTCATGATTCAAGATTCATGATTCGATTCATGATTCATAATTCATGAATCATGATTCGATTCATGATTCATGATTCATGATTCAATTCATGATTCATGATTTATGATTTGATTCATGAATTATGATTCATGATTCAATTCATGATTCATTTAATGATTTATGATTTATGATTTAATTCATGATTTATGATTCGATTTATGATTCATGATTAATGAATCATGATTCGATTCATGATTCATGATTCATGATTCAATTCATGATTCAATTCATGATTCGATTCATGATTTATGATTCATGAAACATGATCAAATTCATGATTCATGATTCATTTCATGACTCATGAATCATGATTCAATTCATGATTCATGATTCAATTCATGATTCATGATTCAATTCATGATTCAATTCATGATTCATGATTCAATTCATGATTCAATTCATGATTCAAATCATGAATCATGATTCATGATTCAATTCATGATTCAATTCATGATTCATGGTTCAATTCATGATTCATGATTCATGATTCAATTCATGATTCATGATTCAATTCATGATTCCTGATTCATGATTCATGATTCAATTCATGATTCATGATTCAATTTATGATTCAATTCATGATTTATGATTCAATTCATGATTCATGATTCATGATTCAATTCATGATTCAATTCATGATTCATAATTCATGATTCATGATTCATGATTCAATTCATGATTCATGATTCAATTCATGATTCTTGATTCTTGATTCATGTAATAATTTATGATTTATGATTTAATTCATGATTTATGATTCGTGATTAATGAATCATGATTCGATTCATGATTCATGATTCGATTCATGATTCAATTCATGATTCATGATTCAATTCATGATTCATATTTCAGTTCATGATTCAATTCATGATTCATTATTCAATTCATGATTAATGATTCATGATTCAATTCATGATTCATGATTCAATATATGATTCAATTGATGATTCATGATTCAAATCATGATTCATGATTCAATTCATGATTTATGATTCGATTCAAGATTCATGATTCATGATTCATTATTCGATTCATGATTCAAATTATGATTCCTTATTCATGATTCATGATTCATGATTCATGATTCAATTCATGATTCATGATTCAATTCATGATTCAATTCCTGATTCAATTCATGATTCATGATTCATGATTCATGATTCATGATTCAATTCATGATTCAATTCTTGATTCATGATTCAATTCATGATTCATGATTCAATTCATGACTCATGATTCATGATTCATTATTCATGATTTAATTCATTATTCATGATTCAATTCACGACTCATGATTCAGGATTCGGGATTCATGATACAATTCATGATTCATGATTCAATTCATGATTCATGATTCATGATTCAATTCATGATTCATGATTCAATTCATGATTCATGATTTAATTCATTATTCATTATTCAATTCATGACTCATGATTCAGGATTCATGATTCATAATTCAATTCATGATTCATGATTCAATTCATGATTCATGATTCATGATTCAATTCATGATTCATGATTCAATTCATGATTCATGATTCAATTCATGACTCATGATTCATGATTCCTGATTCATGATTCAAATTATGATTCAATTCATGATTCATGATTCAATTCATGATTCATGATTCAATTCATGATTCAATTCATGATTCAATCCATGATTCCTGATTCCTGATTCCTGATTCATGATTCAATTCATGATTCATGATTCAATTCATGATTCATGATTCAATTCATGATTCATGATTCAATTCATGATTCATGATTCAATTTATGATTTATTTCCGTGATTCATAAATTTATGATTCAATTCATGATTTATGATTCGATTCAAGATTCATGATTCATGATTCAATTTATGATTTATTTCCGTGATTCATGATTTATGATTCAATTCATGATTCGATTCAAGATTCATGATTCATGAATCATGATTCGATTCATGATTCATGATTTAATTCATGATTCATGATTTAATTCATGGCTCATGATTCAATTAATGATTCATGATTCAATTCATGATTCATGATTCAATTCATGATTCATGATTTGATTCATTATTCATGATTCAATTCATGACTCATGATTCAGGATTCATGATTCATGATTCAATTCATAATTCATGATTCAATTCATGATTCATGATTCATGATTCAATTCATGATTCATGATTCAATTCATGATTCATGATTCAATTCATGACTCATGATTCAAGATTCCTGATTCATGATTCAAATTATGATTCAATTCATGATTCATGATTCAATTCATGACTCATGATTCAATTTATGATTCATGATTCAATTCATGATTCATGATTCAATTCATGACTCATGATTCAAGATTCCTGATTCATGATTCAAATTATGATTCAATTCATGATTTATGATTCAATTCATGATTCATGATTCAATTCATGATTCATGATTCAATTCATGATTCATGATTCAATTCATGATTCATGATTCAATTCATGATTCAATCCGTGATTCCAGATTCCTGATTCCTGATTCATGATTTAATTCATGATTCATGATTCAATTCATGATTCAATTCATGATTCATGATTCAATTCATGATTCAATTCATGATTCATGATTCAATTCATGATTCATGATTTATGATTCAATTCATGACTTATGATTCATGATTCATGATTCATGATTTAATTCATGATTCAAGATTCAATTTATGATTTATTTCCGTGATTCATGATTTATGATTCAATTCATGATTTATGATTCGATTCAAGATTCATGATTCAATTTATGATTTATTTCCGTGATTCATGATTTATGATTCAATTCATGATTTATGATTCGATTCAAGATTCATGATTCATGATTCAATTCATGATTCAATTCATAAATCATGATTCAATCCATGATTCCTGATTCCTGATTCCTGATTCATGATTCAATTCATGATTCATGATTCAATTCATGATTCAATTCATGATTTATGATTTAATTCATGATTCATGATTCATGATTCAATTCATGACTCATGATTCATGATTCATGATTTAATTCATGATTCATGATTCAATTTATGATTTATTTCCGTGATTCATGATTTATGATTCAATTCATGATTTATGATTCAATTCAAGATTCATGATTCATGATTCATGATTCGACTCATGATTCATGATTCATGAATCATGATTCGATTCATGATTCATGATTTAATTCATGATTCATGATTCAATTCATGATTAATTTCCGTGATTCATGATTTATGATTCAATTCATGATTTATGATTTGATTCAAGATTCATGATTCAAGATTCATGATTCGATTCATGATTCATAATTCATGAATCATGATTCGATTCATGATTCATGATTCATGATTCAATTCATGATTCATGATTTATGATTTGATTCATGAATTATGATTCATGATTCAATTCATGATTCATTTAATGATTTATGATTTATGATTTAATTCATGATTTATGATTCGATTTATGATTCATGATTAATGAATCATGATTCGATTCATGATTCATGATTCATGATTCAATTCATGATTCAATTCATGATTCGATTCATGATTTATGATTCATGAAACATGATCAAATTCATGATTCATGATTCATTTCATGACTCATGAATCATGATTCAATTCATGATTCATGATTCAATTCATGATTCATGATTCAATTCATGATTCAATTCTTGATTCATGATTCAATTCATGATTCATGATTCAATTCATGACTCATGATTCATGATTCATTATTCATGATTTAATTCATTATTCATGATTCAATTCACGACTCATGATTCAGGATTCGGGATTCATGATACAATTCATGATTCATGATTCAATTCATGATTCATGATTCATGATTCAATTCATGATTCATGATTCAATTCATGATTCATGATTTAATTCATTATTCATTATTCAATTCATGACTCATGATTCAGGATTCATGATTCATAATTCAATTCATGATTCATGATTCAATTCATGATTCATGATTCATGATTCAATTCATGATTCATGATTCAATTCATGATTCATGATTCAATTCATGACTCATGATTCATGATTCCTGATTCATGATTCAAATTATGATTCAATTCATGATTCATGATTCAATTCATGATTCATGATTCAATTCATGATTCAATTCATGATTCAATCCATGATTCCTGATTCCTGATTCCTGATTCATGATTCAATTCATGATTCATGATTCAATTCATGATTCATGATTCAATTCATGATTCATGATTCAATTCATGACTCATGATTCAAGATTCCTGATTCATGATTCAAATTATGATTCAATTCATGATTCATGATTCAATTCATGACTCATGATTCAATTTATGATTCATGATTCAATTCATGATTCATGATTTAATTCATGACTCATGATTCAAGATTCCTGATTCATGATTCAAATTATGATTCAATTCATGATTTATGATTCAATTCATGATTCATGATTCAATTCATGATTCATGATTCAATTCATGATTCATGATTCAATTCATGATTCATGATTCAATTCATGATTCAATCCGTGATTCCAGATTCCTGATTCCTGATTCATGATTTAATTCATGATTCATGATTCAATTCATGATTCAATTCATGATTCATGATTCAATTCATGATTCAATTCATGATTCATGATTCAATTCATGATTCATGATTCATGATTTAATTCATGATTCAAGATTCAATTTATGATTTATTTCCGTGATTCATGATTTATGATTCAATTCATGATTTATGATTCGATTCAAGATTCATGATTCATGATTCAATTTATGATTTATTTCCGTGATTCATGATTTATGATTCAATTCATGATTCGATTCAAGATTCATGATTCATGATTCATGATTCGATTCATGATTCATGATTCATGAATCATGATTCGATTCATGATTCATGATTTAATTCATGATTCATGATTTAATTCATGGCTCATGATTCAATTAATGATTCATGATTCAATTCATGATTCATGATTTAATTCATGATTCATGATTTGATTCATTATTCATGATTCAATTCATGACTCATGATTCAGGATTCATGATTCATGATCCAATTCAAAATTCATGATTCAATTCATGATTCATGATTCATGATTCAATTCATGATTCATGATTCAATTCATGATTCATGATTCAATTCATGACTCATGATTCAAGATTCCCGATTCATGATTCAAATTATGATTCAATTCATGATTCATGATTCAATTCATGATTCATGATTCAATTCATGATTCATGATTCAATTCATGATTCATGATTCAATTCATGACTCATGATTCCTGATTCCTGATTCATGATTCAAATTATGATTCAATTCATGATTCATGATTCAATTCATGATTCATGATTCAATTCATGATTCAATTCATGATTCAATCCATGATTCCTGATTCCTGATTCCTGATTCATGATTCAATTCATGATTCATGATTCAATTCATGATTCATGATTCAATTCATGATTCATGATTCAATTCATGATTCATGATTCAATTTATGATTTATTTCCGTGATTCATGATTTATGATTCAATTCATGATTCGATTCAAGATTCATGATTCATGAATCATGATACGATTCATGATTCATGATTTAATTCATGATTCATGATTTAATTCATGGCTCATGATTCAATTAATGATTCATGATTCAATTCATGATTCATGATTCAATTCATGATTCATGATTTGATTCATTATTCATGATTCAATTCATGACTCATGATTCAGGATTCCTGATTCATGATTCAATTCATAATTCATGATTCAATTCATGATTCATGATTCATGATTCAATTCATGATTCATGATTCAATTCATGATTCATGATTCAATTCATGACTCATGATTCAAGATTCCTGATTCATGATTCAAATTATGATTCAATTCATGATTCATGATTCAATTCATGATTCATGATTCAATTCATGATTCATGATTCAATTCATGACTCATGATTCAAGATTCCTGATTCATGATTCAAATTATGATTCAATTCATGATTCATGATTCAATTCATGATTCATGATTCAATTCATGATTCATGATTCAATTCATGATTCATGATTCAATTCATGATTCATGATTCAATTCATGATTCATGATTCAATTCATGATTCATGATTCAATTCATGATTCATGATTCAATTCATGATTCAATCCGTGATTCCAGATTCCTCATTCCTGATTCATGGTTCAATTCATGATTCATGATTCAATTCATGATTAAATTCATGATTCATGATTCAATTCATGATTCAATTCATGATTCATGATTCATGATTCAATTCATGATTCATGATTTATGATTCAATTCATGATTCATGATTCAATTCATGACTCATGATTCATGATTCATGATTTAATTCATGATTCATGATTCAATTTATGATTTATTTCCGTGATTCATGATTTATGATTCAATTCATGATTTATGATTCGATTCAAGATTCATGATTCATGATTCAATTTATGATTTATTTCCGTGATTCATGATTTATGATTCAATTCATGATTCGATTCAAGATTCATGATTCATGATTCATGATTCAATTCATGATTCATGATTCATGAATCATGATTCGATTCATGATTCATGATTTAATTCATGATTCATGATTTAATTCATGGCTCATGATTCAATTAATGATTCATGATTCAATTCATGATTCATGATTCAATTCATGATTCATGATTTGATTCATTATTCATGATTCAATTCATGACTCATGATTCAGGATTCATGATTCATGATTCAATTCATAATTCATGATTCAATTCATGATTCATGATTCATGATTCAATTCATGATTCATGATTCAATTCATGATTCATGATTCAATTCATGACTCATGATTCAAGATTCCCGATTCATGATTCAAATTATGATTCAATTCATGATTCATGATTCAATTCATGATTCATGATTCAATTCATGATTCATGATTCAATTCATGACTCATGATTCAAGATTCCTGATTCATGATTCAAATTATGATTCAATTCATGATTCATGATTCAATTCATGATTCATGATTCAATTCATGATTCATGATTCAATTCATGATTCATGATTCAATTCATGATTCATGATTCAATTCATGATTCATGATTCAATTCATGATTCATGATTCAATTCATGATTCAATCCGTGATTCCTGATTCCTGATTCCTGATTCATGATTCAATTCATGATTCATGATTCAATTCATGATTCAATTCATGATTCATGATTCAATTCATGATTCAATTCATGATTCATGATTCAATTCATGATTCATGATTTATGATTCAATTCATGATTCATGATTCATGATTCAATTCATGACTCATGATTCATGATTCATGATTCATGATTTAATTCATGATTCATGATTCAATTTATGATTTATTTCCGTGATTCATGATTTATGATTCAATTCATGATTTATGATTTGATTCAAGATTCATGATTCATGATTCGATTCATGATTCATGATTCATGAATCATGATTCGATTCATGATTCATGATTCATGATTCAATTCATGATTCATGATTTATGATTTGATTCATGATTCATGATTTATGATTCAATTCATGATTCATTTAATGATTTATGATTTATGATTTAATTCATGATTTATGATTCGATTTATGATTCATGATTAATGAATCATGATTCGATTCATGATTCATGATTCATGATTCAATTCATGATTCAATTCATGATTCGATTCATGATTTATGATTCATGAATCATGATTAAATTCATGATTCATGATTCATTTCATGATTCATGATTCATGATTCAATTCATGATTCTTGATTCAATTCATGATTCATGATTCAATTCATGATTCAATTCATGATTCAATTCATGATTCAATTCATGATTCAAATCATGAATCATGATTCATGATTCAATTCATGATTCATAATTCATGATTCATGTTTCAATTCATAATTCATGGTTTAATTCATGATTCATGATTCATGATTCAATTCATGATTCATGATTCAATTCATGATTCAATTCATGATTCATAATTCATGATTCATGATACATGATTCAATTCATGATTCATGATTCAATTCATGATTCATGATTCTTGATTCATTTAATAATTTATGATTTATGATTTAATTCATGATTTATGATTCAATTTATGATTCGTGATTAAAGAATCATAATTCGATTCATGATTTATGATTCATGAATCATGATTCGATTCATGATTCATGATTCATGATTCAATTCATGATTCAATTCATGATTCAATAATGATTAAATATATGATTCATGATTGAAATCATGATTCATGATTCAATATATGATTCAATTCATGATTCATGATTCAAATCATGATTCATGATTCAATTCATGATTCATGATTCAATTCATGATTCATGATTCAATACAAGATTCATGATATGATTCATGATTCAATTCATGATTCATGATTCAATTCATGATTCAATTCATGATTCAAATCATGATTCATGATTCAATTCATGATTCAATTCATGATTCATGATTCATGATTCATGATTCAATTCATAATTCATGGTTCAATTCATGATTCATGATTCATGATTCAATTCCTGATTCATGATTCATGATTCAATTAATGATTCATGATTCAATTTATGATTCAATTCATGATTCATGATTCAATTCATGATTCATGATTCATGATTCAATTCATGATTCAATTCATGATTCATAATTCATGATTCATGTTTCATAATTCATGATTCATGATTCAATTCATGATTCATGATTCATGATTCTTGATTAATTTAATAATTTATGATTTATGATTTAATTCATAATTTATGATTCGATCTATGATTCATGATTAATGAATCATGAATCGATTCATGATTCATGATATGATTCATGATTCAAATCATGATTCATGATTCAATTCATGATTCATGATTCATGATTCATGATTCAATTCATGATTCATGATTCATTTCATGATTCATGATTCAATTCATGATTCATGATTCAATTCATGATTCATGATTCAATTCATGATTCAATCCGTGATTCCAGATTCCTGATTCCTGATTCATGATTCAATTCATGATTCATGATTCAATTCATGATTTATGATTTGATTCAAGATTCATGATTCATGATTCGATTCATGATTCATGATTCATGAATCATGATTCGATTCATGATTCATGATTCATGATTCAATTCATGATTCATGATTTATGATTTGATTCATGATTCATGATTTATGATTCAATTCATGATTCATTTAATGATTTATGATTTATGATTTAATTCATGATTTATGATTCGATTTATGATTCATGATTAATGAATCATGATTCGATTCATGATTCATGATTCATGATTCAATTCATGATTCAATTCATGATTCGATTCATGATTTATGATTCATGAATCATGATTAAATTCATGATTCATGATTCATTTCATGATTCATGATTCATGATTCAATTCATGATTCTTGATTCAATTCATGATTCATGATTCAATTCATGATTCAATTCATGATTCAATTCATGATTCAATTCATGATTCAAATCATGAATCATGATTCATGATTCAATTCATGATTCATAATTCATGATTCATGTTTCAATTCATAATTCATGGTTTAATTCATGATTCATGATTCATGATTCAATTCATGATTCATGATTCATGATTCAATTCATGATTCAATTCATGATTCATAATTCATGATTCATGATACATGATTCAATTCATGATTCATGATTCAATTCATGATTCATGATTCTTGATTCATTTAATAATTTATGATTTATGATTTAATTCATGATTTATGATTCAATTTATGATTCGTGATTAAAGAATCATAATTCGATTCATGATTTATGATTCATGAATCATGATTCGATTCATGATTCATGATTCATGATTCAATTCATGATTCAATTCATGATTCAATAATGATTAAATATATGATTCATGATTGAAATCATGATTCATGATTCAATATATGATTCAATTCATGATTCATGATTCAAATCATGATTCATGATTCAATTCATGATTCATGATTCAATTCATGATTCATGATTCAATACAAGATTCATGATATGATTCATGATTCAATTCATGATTCATGATTCAATTCATGATTCAATTCATGATTCAATTCATGATTCAAATCATGATTCATGATTCAATTCATGATTCAATTCATGATTCATGATTCATGATTCATGATTCAATTCATAATTCATGGTTCAATTCATGATTCATGATTCATGATTCAATTCCTGATTCATGATTCATGATTCAATTAATGATTCATGATTCAATTTATGATTCAATTCATGATTCATGATTCAATTCATGATTCATGATTCATGATTCAATTCATGATTCAATTCATGATTCATAATTCATGATTCATGTTTCATAATTCATGATTCATGATTCAATTCATGATTCATGATTCATGATTCTTGATTAATTTAATAATTTATGATTTATGATTTAATTCATAATTTATGATTCGATCTATGATTCATGATTAATGAATCATGAATCGATTCATGATTCATGATATGATTCATGATTCAAATCATGATTCATGATTCAATTCATGATTCATGATTCATGATTCATGATTCAATTCATGATTCATGATTCATTTCATGATTCATGATTCAATTCATGATTCATGATTCAATTCATGATTCATGATTCAATTCATGATTCAATCCGTGATTCCAGATTCCTGATTCCTGATTCATGATTCAATTCATGATTCATGATTCAATTCATGATTCAATTCATGATTCATGATTCAATTCATGATTCAATTCATGATTCATGATTCATGATTCAATTCATGATTCATGATTTATGATTCAATTCATGACTTATGATTCATGATTCATGATTCATGATTTAATTCATGATTCAAGATTCAATTTATGATTTATTTCCGTGATTCATGATTTATGATTCAATTCATGATTTATGATTCGATTCAAGATTCATGATTCATGATTCAATTTATGATTTATTTCCGTGATTCATGATTTATGATTCAATTCATGATTCGATTCAAGATTCATGATTCATGATTCATGATTCGATTCATGATTCATGATTCATGAATCATGATTCGATTCATGATTCATGATTTAATTCATGATTCATGATTTAATTCATGGCTCATGATTCAATTAATGATTCATGATTCAATTCATGATTCATGATTTAATTCATGATTCATGATTTGATTCATTATTCATGATTCAATTCATGACTCATGATTCAGGATTCATGATTCATGATTCAATTCATAATTCATGATTCAATTCATGATTCATGATTCATGATTCAATTCATGATTCATGATTCAATTCATGATTCATGATTCAATTCATGATTCATGATTCAATTCATGACTCATGATTCAAGATTCCCGATTCATGATTCAAATTATGATTCAATTCCTGATTCATGATTCAATTCATGATTCATGATTCAATTCATGATTTATGATTCATGATTCAATTCATGACTCATGATTCCTGATTCCTGATTCATGATTCAAATTATGATTCAATTCATGATTCATGATTCAATTCATGATTCATGATTCAATTCATGATTCATGATTCAATTCATGATTCAATTCATGATTCAATCCATGATTCCTGATTCCTGATTCCTGATTCATGATTCAATTCATGATTCATGATTCAATTCATGATTCATGATTCAATTCATGATTCATGATTCAATTTATGATTTATGTCCGTGATTCATGATTTATGATTCAATTCATGATTCGATTCAAGATTCATGATTCATGAATCATGATTCGATTCATGATTCATGATTTAATTCATGATTCATGATTTAATTCATTTCTCATGATTCAATTAATGATTCATGATTCAATTCATGATTCATGATTCAATTCATGATTCATGATTTGATTCATTATTCATGATTCAATTCATGACTCATGATTCAGGATTCCTGATTCATGATTCAATTCATAATTCATGATTCAATTCATGATTCATGATTCATGATTCAATTCATGATTCATGATTCAATTCATGATTCATGATTCAATTCATGACTCATGATTCAAGATTCCTGATTCATGATTCAAATTATGATTCAATTCATGATTCATGATTCAATTCATGATTCATGATTCAATTCATGATTCATGATTCAATTCATGACTCATGATTCAAGATTCCTGATTCATGATTCAAATTATGATTCAATTCATGATTCATGATTCAATTCATGATTCATGATTCAATTCATGATTCATGATTCAATTCATGATTCATGATTCAATTCATGATTCATGATTCAATTCATGATTCATGATTCAATTCATGATTCAATCCGTGATTCCAGATTCCTGATTCCTGATTCATGGTTCAATTCATGATTCATGATTCAATTCATGATTAAATTCATGATTCATGATTCAATTCATGATTCAATTCATGATTCATGATTCATGATTCAATTCATGATTCATGATTTATGATTCAATTCATGATTCATGATTCATGATTCAATTCATGACTCATGATTCATAATTCATGATTCATGATTTAATTCATGATTCATGATTCAATTTATGATTTATTTCCGTGATTCATGATTTATGATTCAATTCATGATTTATGATTCGATTCAAGATTCATGATTCATGATTCAATTTATGATTTATTTCCGTGATTCATGATTTATGATTCAATTCATGATTCGATTCAAGATTCATGATTCATGATTCATGATTCGATTCATGATTCATGATTCATGAATCATGATTCGATTCATGATTCATGATTTAATTCATGATTCATGATTTAATTCATGGCTCATGATTCAATTAATGATTCATGATTCAATTCATGATTCATGATTTGATTCATTATTCATGATTCAATTCATGACTCAGGATTCAGGATTCATGATTCATGATTCAATTCATAATTCATGATTCAATTCATGATTCATGATTCATGATTCAATTCATGATTCATGATTCAATTCATGATTCATGATTCAATTCATGACTCATGATTCAAGATTCCCGATTCATGATTCAAATTATGATTCAATTCATGATTCATGATTCAATTCATGATTCATGATTCAATTCATGATTCATGATTCAATTCATGATTCATGATTCAATTCATGACTCATGATTCAAGATTCCTGATTCATGATTCATATTATGATTCAATTCATGATTCATGATTCAATTCATGATTCATGATTCAATTCATGATTCATGATTCAATTCATGATTCATGATTTAATTCATGATTCATGATTCAATTCATGATTCAATCCGTGATTCCTGATTCCTGATTCCTGATTCATGATTCAATTCATGATTCATGATTCAATTCATGATTCAATTCATGATTCATGATTCAATTCATGATTCAATTCATGATTCATGATTCAATTCATGATTCATGATTTATGATTCAATTCATGATTCATAATTCATGATTCAATTCATGACTCATGATTCATGATTCATGATTCATGATTTAATTCATGATTCATGATTCAATTTATGATTTATTTCCGTGATTCATGATTTATGATTCAATTCATGATTTATGATTTGATTCAAGATTCATGATTCATGATTCGATTCATGATTCATGATTCATGAATCATGATTCGATTCATGATTCAATTCATGATTCAATTCATGATTCAATTCATGATTCAAATCATGAATCATGATTCATGATTCAATTCATGATTCATAATTCATGATTCATGTTTCAATTCATAATTCATGGTTTAATTCATGATTCATGATTCATGATTCAATTCATGATTCATGATTCATGATTCAATTCATGATTCAATTCATGATTCATAATTCATGATTCATGATTCATGATTCAATTCATGATTCATGATTCAATTCATGATTCATGATTCTTGATTCATTTAATAATTTATGATTTATGATTTAATTCATGATTTATGATTCAATTTATGATTCGTGATTAAAGAATCATAATTCGATTCATGATTTATGATTCATGAATCATGATTCGATTCATGATTCATGATTCATGATTCAATTCATGATTCAATTCATGATTCAATAATGATTAAATATATGATTCATGATTGAAATCATGATTCATGATTCAATATATGATTCAATTCATGATTCATGATTCAAATCATGATTCATGATTCAATTCATGATTCATGATTCAATTCATGATTCATGATTCAATTCATGATTCATGATTCAATACATGATTCATGATATGATTCATGATTCAATTCATGATTCATGATTCAATTCATGATTCAATTCATGATTCAATTCATGATTCAAATCATGATTCATGATTCAATTCATGATTCAATTCATGATTCATGATTCATGATTCATGATTCAATTCATAATTCATGGTTCAATTCATGATTCATGATTCATGATTCAATTCCTGATTCATGATTCATGATTCAATTAATGATTCATGATTCAATTTATGATTCATGATTCAATTCATGACTCATGATTCAAGATTCCTGATTCATGATTCAAATTATGATTCAATTCATGATTCATGATTCAATTCATGATTCATGATTCAATTCATGATTCATGATTCAATTCATGATTCATGATTCAATTCATGATTCATGATTCAATTCATGATTCATGATTCAATTCATGATTCAATCCGTGATTCCAGATTCCTGATTCCTGATTCATGGTTCAATTCATGATTCATGATTCAATTCATGATTAAATTCATGATTCATGATTCAATTCATGATTCATGATTCAATTCATGATTCATGATTCAATTCATGATTCATGATTCAATTCATGATTCAATCCGTGATTCCAGATTCCTGATTCCTGATTCATGGTTCAATTCATGATTCATGATTCAATTCATGATTAAATTCATGATTCATGATTCAATTCATGATTCAATTCATGATTCATGATTCATGATTCAATTCATGATTCATGATTTATGATTCAATTCATGATTCATGATTCATGATTCAATTCATGACTCATGATTCATAATTCATGATTCATGATTTAATTCATGATTCATGATTCAATTTATGATTTATTTCCGTGATTCATGATTTATGATTCAATTCATGATTTATGATTCGATTCAAGATTCATGATTCATGATTCAATTTATGATTTATTTCCGTGATTCATGATTTATGATTCAATTCATGATTCGATTCAAGATTCATGATTCATGATTCATGATTCGATTCATGATTCATGATTCATGAATCATGATTCGATTCATGATTCATGATTTAATTCATGATTCATGATTTAATTCATGGCTCATGATTCAATTAATGATTCATGATTCAATTCATGATTCATGATTCAATTCATGATTCATGATTTGATTCATTATTCATGATTCAATTCATGACTCAGGATTCAGGATTCATGATTCATGATTCAATTCATAATTCATGATTCAATTCATGATTCATGATTCATGATTCAATTCATGATTCATGATTCAATTCATGATTCATGATTCAATTCATGACTCATGATTCAAGATTCCCGATTCATGATTCAAATTATGATTCAATTCATGATTCATGATTCAATTCATGATTCATGATTCAATTCATGATTCATGATTCAATTCATGATTCATGATTCAATTCATGACTCATGATTCAAGATTCCTGATTCATGATTCATATTATGATTCAATTCATGATTCATGATTCAATTCATGATTCATGATTCGATTCATGATTCAATTCATGATTCATGATTTAATTCATGATTCATGATTCAATTCATGATTCAATCCGTGATTCCTGATTCCTGATTCATGATTCAATTCATGATTCATGATTCAATTCATGATTCAATTCATGATTCATGATTCAATTCATGATTCAATTCATGATTCATGATTCAATTCATGATTCATGATTTATGATTCAATTCATGATTCATAATTCATGATTCAATTCATGACTCATGATTCATGATTCATGATTCATGATTTAATTCATGATTCATGATTCAATTTATGATTTATTTCCGTGATTCATGATTTATGATTCAATTCATGATTTATGATTTGATTCAAGATTCATGATTCATGATTCGATTCATGATTCATGATTCATGAATCATGATTCGATTCATGATTCAATTCATGATTCAATTCATGATTCAATTCATGATTCAAATCATGAATCATGATTCATGATTCAATTCATGATTCATAATTCATGATTCATGTTTCAATTCATAATTCATGGTTTAATTCATGATTCATGATTCATGATTCAATTCATGATTCATGATTCATGATTCAATTCATGATTCAATTCATGATTCATAATTCATGATTCATGATTCATGATTCAATTCATGATTCATGATTCAATTCATGATTCATGATTCTTGATTCATTTAATAATTTATGATTTATGATTTAATTCATGATTTATGATTCAATTTATGATTCGTGATTAAAGAATCATAATTCGATTCATGATTTATGATTCATGAATCATGATTCGATTCATGATTCATGATTCAATTCATGATTCAATTCATGATTCAATAATGATTAAATATATGATTCATGATTGAAATCATGATTCATGATTCAATATATGATTCAAATCATGATTCATGATTCAAATCATGATTCATGATTCAATTCATGATTCATGATTCAATGTATGATTCATGATTCAATACATGATTCATGATATGATTCATGATTCAATTCATGATTCATGATTCAATTCATGATTCAATTCATGATTCAATTCATGATTCAAATCATGATTCATGATTCAATTCATGATTCAATTCATGATTCATGATTCATGATTCATGATTCAATTCATAATTCATGGTTCAATTCATGATTCATGATTCATGATTCAATTCCTGATTCATGATTCATGATTCAATTAATGATTCATGATTCAATTTATGATTCAATTCATGATTCATGATTCAATTCATGATTCATGATTCATGATTCAATTCATGATTCAATTCATGATTCATAATTCATGATTCATGTTTCATAATTCATGATTCATGATTCAATTCATGATTCATGATTCTTGATTAATTTAATAATTTATGATTTATGATTTAATTCATAATTTATGATTCGATCTATGATTCATGATTAATGAATCATGAATCGATTCATGATTCATGATATGATTCATGATTCAAATCATGATTCATGATTCAATTCATGATTCATGATTCATGATTCATGATTCAATTCATGATTCATGATTCATTTCATGATTCATGATTAAATTCATGATTCATGATTCGATTTATGATTCATGATTCAATTCATGATTCATGATTCAATTCATGATTCATGATTCAATTCATGATTCAATCCGTGATTCCAGATTCCTGATTCCTGATTCATGATTCAATTCATGATTCATGATTCAATTCATGATTCAATTCATGATTCATGATTCAATTCATGATTCAATTCATGATTCATGATTCATGATTCAATTCATGATTCATGATTTATGATTCAATTCATGACTTATGATTCATAATTCATGATTCAAGATTCAATTTATGATTTATTTCCGTGATTCATGATTTATGATTCAATTCATGATTTATGATTCGATTCAAGATTCATGATTCATGATTCAATTTATGATTTATTTCCGTGATTCATGATTTATGATTCAATTCATGATTCGATTCAAGATTCATGATTCATGATTCATGATTCGATTCATGATTCATGATTCATGAATCATGATTCGATTCATGATTCATGATTTAATTCATGATTCATGATTTAATTCATGGCTCATGATTCAATTAATGATTCATGATTCAATTCATGATTCATGATTTAATTCATGATTCATGATTTGATTCATTATTCATGATTCAATTCATGACTCATGATTCAGGATTCGATTCATGATTCATGATTCATGAATCATGATTCGATTCATGATTCATGATTTAATTCATGATTCATGATTCAATTCATAATTCATGATTCAATTCATGATTCATGATTCATGATTCAATTCATGATTCATGATTCAATTCATGATTCATGATTCAATTCATGACTCATGATTCAAGATTCCCAATTCATGATTCAAATTATGATTCAATTCCTGATTCATGATTCAATTCATGATTCATGATTCAATTCATGATTCATGATTCATGATTCAATTCATGACTCATGATTCCTGATTCCTGATTCATGATTCAAATTATGATTCAATTCATGATTCATGATTCAATTCATGATTCATGATTCAATTCATGATTCATGATTCAATTCATGATTCAATTCATGATTCAATCCATGATTCCTGATTCCTGATTCCTGATTCATGATTCAATTCATGATTCATGATTCAATTCATGATTCATGATTCAATTCATGATTCATGATTCAATTCATGATTCATGATTCAATTTATGATTTATGTCCGTGATTCATGATTTATGATTCAATTCATGATTCGATTCAAGATTCATGATTCATGAATCATGATTCGATTCATGATTCATGATTTAATTCATGATTCATGATTTAATTCATTTCTCATGATTCAATTAATGATTCATGATTCAATTCATGATTCATGATTCATGATTTGATTCATTATTCATGATTCAATTCATGACTCATGATTCAGGATTAATGATTCATGATTCAATTCATAATTCATGATTCAATTCATGATTCATGATTCATGATTCAATTCATAATTCATGATTCATGATTCAATTCATTACTCATGATTCAAGATTCCTGATTCATGATTCAAATTATGATTCAATTCATGATTCATGATTCAATTCATGATTCATGATTCAATTCATGATTCATGATTCAATTCATGACTCATGATTCAAGATTCCTGATTCATGATTCAAATTATGATTCAATTCATGATTCATGATTCAATTCATGATTCATGATTCAATTCATGATTCATGATTCAATTCATGATTCATGATTCAATTCATGATTCATGATTCAATTCATGATTCATGATTCAATTCATGATTCATGATTCAATTCATGATTCATGATTCAATTCATGATTCATGATTCAATTCATGATTCATGATTCAATTCATGATTCAATCCGTGATTCCAGATTCCTGATTCCTGATTCATGGTTCAATTCATGATTCATGATTCAATTCATGATTAAATTCATGATTCATGATTCAATTCATGATTCAATTCATGATTCATGATTCATGATTCAATTCATGATTCATGATTTATGATTCAATTCATGATTCATGATTCATGATTCAATTCATGACTCATGATTCATAATTCATGATTCATGATTTAATTCATGATTCATGATTCAATTTATGATTTATTTCCGTGATTCATGATTTATGATTCAATTCATGATTTATGATTCGATTCAAGATTCATGATTCATGATTCAATTTATGATTTATTTCCGTGATTCATGATTTATGATTCAATTCATGATTCGATTCAAGATTCATGATTCATGATTCATGATTCGATTCATGATTCATGATTCATGAATCATGATTCGATTCATGATTCATGATTTAATTCATGATTCATGATTTAATTCATGGCTCATGATTCAATTAATGATTCATGATTCAATTCATGATTCATGATTCAATTCATGATTCATGATTTGATTCATTATTCATGATTCAATTCATGACTCAGGATTCAGGATTCATGATTCATGATTCAATTCATAATTCATGATTCAATTCATGATTCATGATTCATGATTCAATTCATGATTCATGATTCAATTCATGATTCATGATTCAATTCAAGACTCATGATTCAAGATTCCCGATTCATGATTCAAATTATGATTCAATTCATGATTCATGATTCAATTCATGATTCATGATTCAATTCATGATTCATGATTCAATTCATGATTCATGATTCAATTCATGACTCATGATTCAAGATTCCTGATTCATGATTTATATTATGATTCAATTCATGATTCATGATTCAATTCATGATTCATGATTCAATTCATGATTCATGATTCAATTCATGATTCATGATTTAATTCATGATTCATGATTCAATTCATGATTCAATCCGTGATTCCTGATTCCTGATTCCTGATTCATGATTCAATTCATGATTCATGATTCAATTCATGATTCAATTCATGATTCATGATTCAATTCATGATTCAATTCATGATTCATGATTCAATTCATGATTCATGATTTATGATTCAATTCATGATTCATAATTCATGATTCAATTCATGACTCATGATTCATGATTCATGATTCATGATTTAATTCATGATTCATGATTCAATTTATGATTTATTTCCGTGATTCATGATTTATGATTCAATTCATGATTTATGATTTGATTCAAGATTCATGATTCATGATTCGATTCATGATTCATGATTCATGAATCATGATTCGATTCATGATTCATGATTCATGATTCAATTCATGATTCATGATTTATGATTTGATTCATGATTCATGATTCATGATTCAATTCATGATTCATTTAATGATTTATGATTTATGATTTAATTCATGATTTATGATTCGATTTATGATTCATGATTAATGAATCATGATTCGATTCATGATTCATGATTCATGATTCAATTCATGATTCAATTCATGATTCGATTCATGATTTATGATTCATGAATCATGATTAAATTCATGATTCATGATTCATTTCATGATTCATGATTCATGATTCAATTCATGATTCTTGATTCAATTCATGATTCATGATTCAATTCATGATTCAATTCATGATTCAATTCATGATTCAATTCATGATTCAAATCATGAATCATGATTCATGATTCAATTCATGATTCATAATTCATGATTCATGTTTCAATTCATAATTCATGGTTCAATTCATGATTCATGATTCATGATTCAATTCATGATTCATGATTCATGATTCAATTCATGATTCAATTCATGATTCATAATTCATGATTCATGATTCATGATTCAATTCATGATTCATGATTCAATTCATGATTCATGATTCTTGATTCATTTAATAATTTATGATTTATGATTTAATTCATGATTTATGATTCAATTTATGATTCGTGATTAAAGAATCATAATTCGATTCATGATTTATGATTCATGAATCATGATTCGATTCATGATTCATGATTCATGATTCAATTCATGATTCAATTCATGATTCAATAATGATTAAATATATGATTCATGATTGAAATCATGATTCATGATTCAGTATATGATTCAATTCATGATTCATGATTCAAATCATGATTCATGATTCAATTCATGATTCATGATTCAATTCATGATTCATGATTCAATACATGATTCATGATATGATTCATGATTCAATTCATGATTCATGATTCAATTCATGATTCAATTCATGATTCAATTCATGATTCAATTCATGATTCAAATCATGATTCATGATTCAATTCATGATTCAATTCATGATTCATGATTCATGATTCATGATTCAATTCATAATTCATGGTTCAATTCATGATTCATGATTCATGATTCAATTCCTGATTCATGATTCATGATTCAATTAATGATTCATGATTCAATTTATGATTCAATTCATGATTCATGATTCAATTCATGATTCATGATTCAATTCATGATTCAATTCATGATTCACAATTCATGATTCATGTTTCATAATTCATGATTCATGATTCAAATCATGATTCATGATTCAATTCATGATTCATGATTCATGATTCATGATTCAATTCATGATTCATGATTCATTTCATGATTCATGATTAAATTCATGATTCATGATTCGATTTATGATTCATGATTCAATTCATGATTCATGATTCAATTCATGATTTATGATTTAAGTCATGATTCATGATTCATGAATCATGATTCGATTCATTATTCATGATTCATGAATCATGATTCAATTCATGATTCATGATTTATGATTCATGATTCAATTCATGATTCATGATTCATGATTCAATACATGATTCATGATTCAATTCATGATTCATGATTCATGATTCGTAATTTATGATTCATGATTCAATTCATGATTAATGATTCAATTCAAGATTCATTATTCAATTCATGATTTGTTTCATGATTCATGATTTATGATTCAATTCATGATTTATGATTCAATTCATGACTCATGATTCATGAATCATGATTTGATTCATGATTCATGATTCAATTCATGATTCATTTTATGATTCATTTCATGATTCAATTCATGATGCATGATTCATTTCATGATTCATGATTCATGATTCAATTCATGATTCATGATTCAATTTGTGATTCATGATTCATTTCATGATTCATGATTCATGATTCAATTCATGATTCATGATTCATGATTTGATTCATGATTCATGATTCTATTCAGATTCATGATTCATGATTCAATTCATGATTCATGATTCAATTCATGATTCATGATTTGATTCATGATTCATGATTCTTGATTTATGATTCCTGATTCAATTGATGATTCATGATTCATGATTCAATTCATGATTCATGATTCATGATTTGATTCATGATTCATGATTCAATTTATGATTTATTTCCGTGATTCATGATTTATGATTCAATTCAA
>NW_027446524.1:0-124144 GCF_038048845.1 Mixophyes fleayi | reverse complement strand
TTAACCACCAGGGAGTGATAATCCTCCAAAGGATGCCCGCCTATATTCAGAGTACTGGTGGACTGGCATCGTTGGATGCATCTCTCTTCAACTAGGGAGTCGCAGAACTTGCAGATACAATACTCATCAGACAATAGCCCCTCACACTGCCTCCGAGTTCCTGAGCTAGCAGACCTTTTCATAACCCCTGGACCAAGCTTGATAATGGGCTGCTCTGAGTATCCTAATAACTTTTCTTCTGCCTCCATCTCATCCGTATCACTACCAGAACCTTCCTCCGTCTTCCATCCTCCTTCACAAAAATAGAATGTCCTAGAAAGAGTAAAAACAAGGAAAATCCTGGAACAAAAGAAAAACAAAAACCGCCACTCCATCGCTGGAAAGATAGTTCTGGGGCAACTTCTCTGGTTCAGCTGTCTCGACTGCAGGCTTTAGGTCTCCCGGAACAGACTCACAAGTGACAGATCTATGTCGTCGGTCTTAGTTTTATCTTGCATTTTCTCCGGTTTATGGACTCTCCTGCAGTGGGTGGAATGGACCCAAGTGTCTCTCTCTGCAACCTTCAGTGATGTAGTACTGGTCAGCAGCACTTGGTACGGGCCTTCCCAATGGTCTGTTAAACAACCTGAACGTAAGAAATTGCGGATCATAAAATAGTCTCCAGGTTCAACATCATGACAGTTCGTTTCTGGCATACCAGGTGACAGCATTTTTAGTTTTTGTTGTTGTTGCTTTAGCTGTCTACTCATTCTTATAAGATATTGTACAGTCACTTCATTATTACACTTCAAGTCGTCTTGTGGACTCACGATCAAATGAGGCTGTCGTCCGAACAGTATCTCAAAGGGGGACAGATTAAGAGGAGATCTAGGAGTGGTCCGAATGCTATGGAGGACCAATGGCAAAGCCTCTGGCCATGCCAACCCAGTTTCAGCCATTACCTTACCAAGCTTGTTCTTTATAGTACCATTTATTCTCTCCACCTTACCACTGGCTTGTGGTCGGTACGGGGTGTGAAGTCTGCTACTGAATCCCATGAGTGTACACATATTTTGGAAGATATCACCAGTAAAGTGGGTACCCCTATCACTTTCAATGATTCTATTGATACCGAACCTACATACAAAGTCTTGTACAATTTTCTTTGCAGTGAACACAGCAGTATTAGTGGCTGCCGGATATGCTTCTACCCACCCGGAAAACACATCAATACACACTAACACATACTTTAGATTCCTGCACGGTGGTAATTGGATATAGTCAATTTGTATTACCTGAAAAAGTCCGTCTGTAGGAGGGATGTGGGATGGCTCAGTTGGAATAGTTTTCCCGACATTTTTCCTCAAACAAGTAAGACATGACATTGCCTTCTTACCAGCCTGAGAGGAAAACCATAATCTTTGAGTTCTGTTTTTGCTTTGCCTATTTATGGAATGCCATTCGTCACTATAGTTGTAAATTCTAATTTCAATGAATTTATAGACTATGAATAGACAAAGGTCAATTTATACTGCTGTGTGGTTTGGTTGGGTTAGGACTGGCAGGGGCAGCGCTACCATTAAGCCAACCTGTCACGGAGCCATAGTTAGGAACAGGCCTCGAAGCCCCGCTCTAGATAGACTTACACCCAGAGAGGTGCGGAGTCTAACGGTAGAGAGGTATACACCAGGAATCCCCGCAAGGGAATATGGACTTAGCTGCTCTCTAGCCGCAGGTCGCGGTTCTTTAACTAGAGCATGGTGAGATGTAGTAGGACTGCTGGATGATAAATGCAGAGGTTCATGTGAATGGCAGTGAACTGAAGCGTTGAGGTCTTTAGAAAGCGAATAGCTGAGAACAGGACTGATTATGAGGCACGAGGTTCCTGCAAGAATACCGCAGGTCTTGACCGTGGAACAGGTAATACAGAATACCGATGTACAGACGGGAGCCAGAGAGAACAGCATCCTAACAGGTAAAGAGACCTGAAGATATGGCAACTAGGTAGAGATGCAGGTGCTTTAAATAGACAGAACTGACAGTCAATTAGCCAATCAAGAGAATACAGGAAGTTTTGAAAAGACCAGGTGTGCGCATGCTCAGTTCAGACCAGCAAGTGAATGCAAGGAGTGAGAAACAATTGAAACAGGTAAGAAAAGTGACAAAAAAGCAGTTTAACTGGTGCAATGTGTGACACAACCTGGCAGTTTCCATGGGCGCCAATAGTTAAGGGTGTCTAGAACACTGAATGAGCAACACCCGAGGGAATACAAGTACCTGAATTGTGTAATAGGTGAACAATATTATCATATACTACATAGAGGTGTCCTGCAAAATGTATGCACATAGCAAAAATAGCACAAATCATCACCTTGCCTCAATGGCCCCTGTCTGTTGTGCTGGTGAGATTGAGCAATAGCAGATTGTGTCATATCAGGAACTGACATAGCTGGATCTCCACTACATTCAAGAGCAGAACACTATATACTGCTGCTACTAATTTCTGCTCACATCTTTGGAGTTCATTTATGAAAGTGGAAAAAAAATAATCCCATAGTGTAAATGTTTCTCCTGAATGCCTATTTTAACAAGAATGCCCATTAGTTGTGACGTGCATAGATGTGTGTAACAAGATGGTAGAATCTGAGAGTGGTCCAAAAGTTTGATCCTTCTGATGGGAAGCGCCTGTTCAGATTGGGGCGTTTGTTGTTGGATGTGCATCTTGCTTTGCACCAAATTAAAACTAGACTTTTTTGCAGGATAAGATTAAACAATGGGAGTAGTAAAGTATTTTGCTCCTTGCAAAACAACAAGATTTCTACACGTCCTTCAAGGTGGCAGAGATTTTGTGGACTAAACACACCCACAATTCCAGCAGTATTCTAGACTTGGGGACTGCGGTGTGACACAATTTGCTTTTCCCTGCAATCCTTAAAAAAGGAACGCCATCTTAGGTTGGCATTATCTTACCATTTTAATGGAGTCCTATGGACTTCATTGTCCTGGAAAAACCTCTCTTCGTCCAGTGCCGGGTCCCCATTGCAACACGCATACGTGATTTTAGCCGCGTATGCACACTAGCCACTCAGCTCATCCTCTATTCACCAATGATTTCTGGCTTCATAAATTACAGAGGCAGGATATTTTGAATTGATACAAAACACCAATGTTAAATAAACCCCATAGGATTCTAACTAAATAAAAGAAGATACTCTAAAGATACAGCTAGTAAATAGGAGTAGGATCTAACAGAATAATTAAAAACTACTTCAATAACTGAATTTTAAACCATTGTGACATGAAAAATAAATATGTAGAACTCACATGTCCATTTATTTTAGTATGAAATGCATACGGCTGGCATCTGTGGTGGACAGTATAGAGGAGAAGATAATAGTGTTAGTGTCACTTCCTTCTTATATGATAAGCAGGTGTCTCAGACACGGCAATCCTGGAATCTCTTCCAGACACCTTCTTATCATGTAAGAGGATAGTGATGCTAACACTATTATCTTCTCCTCTATACTGTCCACCACAGATGCCAGCCGTATGCATTTCATACTAAAATAAATGGACATGTGAGTTCTACATATTTATTTTTCATGTCACAATGGACAAAATCCCAGAATAGTGCTACTGCCAGTCATTGACTTTTAAAAATGTAATACAGATTTAATTAAAAGTTTGAAAATGGAGTATTATCCGCCAAGCACAGGTAAGGACTAACGTAACTGACCTGGACCTCTAAAGTAGATCCAAACAGCAGAATAGTTCAACACGCTAGTTAATGTCCGGAGTTAGATAATGGTGGTAAGATAATCAAGGTCACAAGCTGAGGTCAATTGGATAGAGCAGAACTGCCAAAGTCAAGGGTTGGATAGATCAGAATTGCAGAGGTCAAGGGTTGGAGGAAATAGAAGAGTCAGCAACAGGTTAGTGTAATGGGCAGTGGAGTTCCAACAGCAAGTGCTTAGGTTTAATGCTTTGCTCAGAGAAGGACTGCTGACAACAGCTGTCTTACATAGAAGGAATAGAGGTACAAGCAATAATAAATGATTAGTATGATGTCATCATCGTGTTTCAAATTTTAAAAAAAAATGTCGTCATCACATCCTGAAGTCATCCAAAACACGATGCCAGAAATTAGCGGCGATGCTGTGGCGAAGTGTAGGAGCCTGGAGATCTGAGTCAGGTTGTTACAAAGTGATAAAAAAAATAAGAGAAATACTTCCTTTAGAATGTGTCAAATGCAGTGCTATATGGTGGCTCAGTGGTTAGCACTTCTGCCTTACAGCACTGGGGTCTTCAGTTCAATTCCCGACCATGACCTTATCTGTGTGGAATTTGTATGTTCTCCCTGTGTTTGCGTGGGTTTCCTCCGGGTGCTCCGGTTTCCTCCCACACTTCAAAAACATACTGGTCGGTTAATTGGCTGCTAACAAATTGACCCTACTCTCTGTGTGTGTGTGTGTGTGTGTGTTAGGGAATTTAGACTGTAAGCTCCAATGGCGCAGGGACTGATGCGAGTGAGTTCTCTGTACAGCGCTGCGGAATTAGTGGCGCTATATAAATAAATGGTGATGAGGATATTTTGTGTATCGTGGCTATGAGATAAATCACATTTCATCAGACATGGCTGTAGCTGAAATAAATAGAGATGTAAGTGTATCTACATGCTTTTAAAATCATCATTAACTTTCTGGTTTTAAGAGACACACTTCAAGGACCATATTATGTTCGAAGACCACATCTTAAACTCAAGGTGAATTAGTCATTTCAGAAAGCACTTGAGTTGGGATGTAGTTGTTTGCAATACAGAGTGTAGCTGTGTGTTTCTGTGCAAGGACATGGGTTTCAATGACTCACAAGGTTTGTTTCTGATACAACATGCACAGAATTAGGAGATTGCTTATACTGTATATAGATCATTTGCTGCAATTCAGTTACAAGGAGTTTACCGGTTGCTAAATAGTGCTGAATGTCCAGATTGGAGAGGGGGTGAAAATGATCTTGTAAAAACATAAAACTTATTCTCCTACTTCCATGCTTTATCCAGCTTGTTTATATTGTATATTAGTCATGTATCATGTTGTGTAACAGACTTCTCAGTAGGTATGTGTTGCCTCTTATTTCTATTTACTCAATCATTACTTTCAATAAGTGACATGTGGACAGAGCCTACTTAAATACACAAATGACAGATCGGACAGGCGTTGAAGAAGAATCTAAATGGGATTGCACAGTGGTTGGTAATCCTATTGTTTGATCACTATTTCAAAGCTAGAAACAATAGACTGTTATATATGCTATTGGGTAAAGGTATTACACTAAAGACATAATTATTTCTAAAATAATAGTTGTATTAAAATAGCAGTTTGAAAGTTTCTTCTCTGCAGAGCAGAATTCTTTTCAGTGTACCAAAGTTCTCAATTTTAGAAGAAACTGCTGAATTTCTAGAGCAAAGCAAAAAAAGCCATCGTAATATAATAGAAAAGTGCAATGCATATAAATGTAATAATGTATATTAAATAAAAAAAATCATGAAGTAAGCTGCACGTTAATGTAAAACAAACCCATATTAATTTCAACCTTCTTTATATAAATCCATCTTGACTCTTTTACCAGATGACTGTAATACTTTGTAAATTAATCCAAATGTATAAAATGAATACTAATCTCCCCTCACATCCAACTAAAATAAAAAAGCATTACAATTAGTGTCCGTTACTCACTCAGTGCTTCACATTACTCCTTACAGAGGAGCTCAGTTCTGCATATTCTTTTCTTCTAAAATGACAGAAAAAGCACTAGAGCAAAACCTAAGTATTAATAATGCACTAGAGAAAAAATAAGAGCAACGACAGTGGCCATTTTGTTGTAGCTATGGGTCACTAAAATACAGGCAAACAAGGAGCCTTTTACTGCAGGCAAAATAATTATTAGTTACATGCACTAATTGGGAGGAACCAAAAGCTTTTTCCTTCTACTAACAAACAGACCTGTTGCGATTGAGTGTTGTGATGGGGGGGAGGAGTCAGGGCAATGCTAGACCCCCTACCAACCCCCCACCCCACCCCACGTGCACCCCTTAAGAAGTTATTTGCTCCACAACAATCTTCGGCTCCTTTTTGGGTATAAGCTGATGCGTGTTATAATAAAGTAAATGCATAACCGGTTTCAATCTGCATAATAGATAGTCACTGAAAAATAACCAATGTATATCTCCACAAGTATACACCATAGACTTGCAAACATCTTCCTGCATTTAAACTACAGTATTTGTTTCTTAATTGCAACTACAAGAATAAAACATGCTCAGACTGGCCGTGTAAGGTACTTGGTGGGCCCCACACCTACGTAGGCTCCTGTCATGACAAAAGAAAAGCATGGTGCAAGAGACTTTACTACTGATACTGCTTGAACTCTTGTTGCCCTGACCCATGCCTGGTCACTGGACTCAGCTAGTCTGTCTACTTCCCTAGACAGCCTTGTGCCTCCTGGTAATTGGGTAACTCAAAATACTTGTTCCTGCATTGAAACTGTATTTGTCATTGCTTGGAACATGTTGCTTCTGTGGACTATTCCAGCCATTCATCACACCTGTTCATATTTGTGTATTGAAGTATACCTGTTTATTCTGCTACCTGAAATCTACATATTCCATAAACTGAATCCTTGTTTGCATATTAAATAAAGATACTTGATTTCTATACTTCTGTTGCCGCTTCCTGAATTCGCTAGAAATCATAACACCACCCAGGAGAATAGGCATCGAACAAGGAAGTATTTCAGCAAATAGAAAAATTTGATGGCGACAAGTCAAAACAACAAAGTAAAAAGATTCTACTCCCGCCACAAGGACTCAAGAGTTAACATGCCCATGGAAATTCAAACTGGGGTACACGCTCCCTCCTGTTCCTCTAATGCACGTATACTGGAGAGAATAAAGAAGTAGAAAAAGTAATAGCAATTCTCCATTTTGAACGTGGTTCACGAGAGCAGGGGAGATGCTCTTAGAACAATCATGGCCTCTACTATTTCGGTGAGATCTTCTACATAAGGGGCTAGTTCTTCATTCAAATTCAGAAAGTCTCTCTTTGATAGTGGGGAGATTGAGAGTGTACTGTTGAAGAGTAAAGGTATCTCTAATAAAGTGATGAAAATATAACTACAAGCAAGAAAGGTCCAAGTAAAGGTCCAAGTCAATGAATGCATCAGATGCCAGGAGACCGTAGATATGGGATTTTCTTCAGGAAAGCTTCACTTAAATGGCTCACACTAAAAGTAATATTTTTGATAGCCATTACATCATCTAGAAGAACGGGATAACTACAGGCTCTGGTACAAAGAACCGTTTGTGAACATACATGCGGATACAGTGGTGCTACATACAAATCCTCCATTTTTACTAAAAAGTTTCATATTAACCAATTGTACTTCCAGCCTTGTGGCCAGAGCCAACTAATGAATAAAAAAAGAGCAAATTGCATACACTTGATTTGGTATAAGTATCGCTCCAGGGCAAAGGAGGTCAAAAAATCAAATCACCTCTTTATGCTTCCTGAAGGTCCAAGGCAAGGTCAAGCTCCTTCCAAAAACAGACTTGCAAGATATATTATAGAGGTTATTTCACAGGCTTATAAGAGGAAAGTTTGTGAGACACCAAAAATATTGAGGAAGAACTTTGTATTGATCAATGACTATTCTGCTGCTTTAAATTTTTCAGGCACTATCTTCATGTTGTCCTGACCGAGGATACGCCGGTAGAAAGATTTGGCAAGCATTTGATCAAATTATGTTTACCTGATCATTTATTTTCCTGAAATACTCCATGGCAGCCATGATATTTCCATCCTATATTTCCTTTTAGATATATATTTGAGCTTGGCAAATCACTCAAAGACGAGGAAGTGTCTCATTAAATACTTTCCAAGGGTGTCAACGTTTTTACTCAGCTGAATTAAGCCAGTTATGGAGGTACCATTAAGTTCTTCAAGGAAAAGAATGATCAGGTAAACTTAATTTGCATATTTAGGTGATGTTATCCTTCCAGACCTGAAGTGGTTCATACATCTGTGGCCAGGGAATTTTTTTTAAAATCTCATTCTGTACACAAACAATTTGTATTTTGGGACACATCACATTTTTTGGGCAAAATATTGAAATAGATAACATTATATTTTATGTCCATTAGATAGCAAACCAGAAAATAAAAACACAAAAAGTTATTTAATCCATGATCAGTTTTACATGTTCAGACCAATCACAGAACAGCACCCTGACATGTATCACTCTGGACCAAAGCTCAGGAAAGCAAAATGTGTACTTTTATTCAACATTTTAGGATTTCTAGGCACAGAAACTGTTTTATTGTTGTTTTTATTTTCCTTTAACCTTTTTTCACTTTTTTTTTTTTAAAACCGTGGGCGATCTATCCAATTAGTCATCTTATCTTAATTACTCATAGATCCAATGCAAACCGGGCTGGAACCTGTTACAGCATGGATCAAATAGCAACGCCTTGCCTGAAATAGCTAGTTTAGGCCTACCGACCTGCAAGACATTCTCTGTTATAAAGATTGTGGAGCCATGAACCAAATAAAACATTTCTTATCCCCATCACTGTTGAGGGACAGTTATCATGTTTCGTAAATGCCAGAAAATCTGTCTTACATGTATTGCAGAAACAGAAATTAATAAGAACTATAAAGTAAAGCTACACAAGTTTGCTGTGAATGGTAGCTTGTAGATAGCATTGGGTTACGTATAATGAGCTGGTGTTAATATTTGGGATAGGAGATACTTCTGCCAAGGTTTGGATTTGGAAAGTAGTTTTTAGCTTTAGACGAAATAGGAATATAGGTGACTTGTTGGTAATGTAGTCACTTTGTCTCTAGGGGAGGATGCTATAGAGGAGGGAGACAAGTTCATCCACGACAGAGATATTCAGTGGCTTCAGCAGGCAGATGTTGTAGTAGCAGAGGTAACACAACCATCCCTTGGTGTGGGGTATGAGCTGGGCCGAGCTGTGGCAATGAATAAGAAGATCTTGTGCCTTTTCAGACCATCCAGTGGGCGAGGTGAGGAATATCTGATACCTTTTACCTAAAACTAAAGTAATGGTTTATGTAGAGTATCCTTTCCATGAAGCTGCAGCCATTGAAGTGTTTTCAGTGCTTTTAAGCCTGATGGAACTATGAGCACATTTTAGTTATATTTCCTGTAATGACTTGCTGTATAACGCAGCATGTATTTTATAAACTATCTGAACTTCATGCCTATTTGTCAATGCCATAATGTATAAGGGAATATTTGTGCTTACCATGAAATCCTTTTCACCAAAAGGCAGCACAGAGCAGTCCTCCCTGTGCATTATCAAGGCGCAGGTTATACCGCTGGGTAGCGGCTGTGGTCCGTGGCTATACTGTCACTGGGTGCGACCTCATTCTTGTTACTGCTTCTTGTGCTCATGTGGGTGAAGCTTAACACCCATCAGAAGTTGTCCATTCCCAGAGAAAAAAGATTAATAGTATAATAACTGAAATCTCCTCAGCATATTCACAGGGTGCCCAAAAAGCCCTGAATAATGTGAGGAAGGAATAGAAACACCTAGAGATCAATGCCTGAATATACTTGTAGATTGGGCAAAATTCAACCAAATCTCCTGAGCCTACAAACCTTACCGTGTTCTGTAATTGGGAGGATGTTTGTTAAAGCTCACTACCTCCTATAGGTTGACTTTAACACTGTCTGTGCCCCACTTAGGATGAAGAAAAACAGTTTTAAGTTTGAGCAAATACAACAGACAAATATTGTATGTCCAACATCCGTCACATCTGCTGGACAGAGGTCCCAGTGGTTCAAGTAACGTTCTTGGTGGATGGAACAATGAGGGGATATATGTTCAAGGCTGGTTATAGTGGAATTGTTGTGTGAAATTGTCTTTCCTTCTAGTGCTCTCTGCAATGATTCGGGGAGCACACAATGGACGGTCTGTGCTGGTCAGAGATTACGAACCTCAAGAAGTGGAGGAAATTCTGTCACAATACTTCACCACCACATTCTCCTCATTGTGACATAACATGTAGATATCATGGATTGCAATAAATATTTTGTACGCCTCTCCCTGGCCAACTTCTCTTATTACGTGTTTTGTTGTATTTAGGAAAAGTACGTGCAGGGCGTCAATTAATTTCTTCTTAATGCAAAAGTTGTGAATGAATTAACCTTTCTGTTGACTATACAATGGGTTTGACATTATACTTTTGGCGAGAATTGCTCAGTCAAAGGATTATTATTCAAGATGTCAGCTCAGTTCAGTGGCCACCACATTAAGTTTAATGCCGGGGGCATAATTAATCATATAACCTATTGCTTCTGATTAACATCTTGTTCTGGGTTTTGGATGTTCCTCAGTCCATTATCCAAACCTCCCCTACTGATCCTGTGTGAAGCTTGTTACCTTTATGCATTAGGTTATAATTTTTTCTAGCTTAAAAGATTTTGCATGTTTTTTTCATTGCCAACCTGCAGACACCAGTATGTGAATTCCCAATTCTTCCATCTCACCTGCTGTATTGTGACAATACACATTAATGAAACCTTTAAAATCACTTGACTTAAGGCCATATTTTGAGAACTGGTTATCTGATAATTGCCGATATCCACCTAGTGAGGTCTGGAACAGTCAGTACCACCATGAAGTTCTGAACAAAGCTCTTGCTTAGAGCTGCCTCCACCCATCTGATATGAAGAATGCGCTGGTGGTTTATCCACCTTCCTCCAGCACTAGATGAAAAACTGCAACATCTCTAAACATAGAATTCCAATCTATAGATACTCGTGTATGGATCTGCAGCAATCTATAGATACCCGTGTATGGATCTGCAGCAATCTATGGATACTCGTGTATGGATCTGCAGCAATCTATAGATACTAGTGTATGGATCTGCAGCAATCTATAGATACTAGTGTATGGATCTGCAGCAATCTATAGATACCCACACACTGACACGACTTTTGAACGAGCGGTCGTATGTCGGCTGATTGAGCCGATTATTGGACGAAAACTGTGTAGTGTGTACCTAGCTTTAGTAAACCTTTTGCCTTGTGGACATAACATAAGAGGGCAGAATATGTAGAGGTACTAGTGATGTGAAGATAGCATATCTCCTAACTGTACTGATATCGGCGGGACCCTACCGAATCGCAGACCTCAGAAGGATTAAAAAAAAGAGTAACTTTGCACCTGGTCAAAACCAAATTGCATTGGAGGGGGAGGTAAACTTAAAATGTCGTGACACATTTATAGTTGGGGTAGGAAATGTCCTAGATCAACTTTAAATTTCAGTGTAAGCATAAAGTTATCAAGTATTTGTGTGCTAGATGAAAAAAAAGCCAGTATTTAACTTATGTGCAAAATAGTAAACTAATTTGCACCCCTTGCATTGTAACATGGTTTGTCCCGGAGAACATTTACAGGCCATACATGCTGATCTATATTATGGCAGAGGAGTAGCTTTGTCATGGACTCATGCAGTGGTGGATTTGGAAATTTAGAAGTGGTGGTATGGAAAATGTAAGACATCCCAGGCTTCGCGCACCCTCAAGCACTGCGCCTCCTCCCGCTTCATACTTTGTGTGTGGAGCAAGCAGGAGGGGCGGCAGGCAGAAGAGAGCGTTCCCTGTGATGCTGCCAGCAGCTGCTCTTATCTGACTCTCACACGTAGTAGACGGAAGCTAAAGTACAAATGCTAGTCTTCTTGCAGCTGTTGCATTCTCCTACATGCTGTTGCAGAATCCAGAAAATGACCCTAAATTTTTCGGGACACAAACAGCATCTCCTACATGTCATTTTTTAAAAGTTCTGTAACACCAAGTTGATTGTGTGAGCAAAACAGGAAATGTGATGGAATTCAACCCAGCTGTAATGCTTATTGGTGTCGTTATCAGAAATTACATATCCTCAGTAGAGTCCAAGCAGGATTAGCCATGTTGCAATGACATCCCTTCTTTTTTGTAACAGATTGTCAGCTGTATGCCTCTTAGTGAAGCCGCTGATACACAGAGTAGCCTACTTCTGAAAAATGTGACATACTTGGGTACATGCTGCTGCTGTACCTGCTGGTGAAGGCGAATGACCAACCCAGTGGGCTGTCACAGTCATATAATCTTTAGTTTGCCCAGTTCTGCTTGTCCACATATCTGTGGTTAAGTGTACAGAATGGCATTTTGTATCACAATAATTACATTTTTAGGAACATTCTGGTAGAGGTGAGTAATAGCTTTTCTAGTAAAATGGTATAGTGATGAAATTTGGTAACAGGGACAGAAGACCTCAATTAAATGTCTTAAACCAATTGTATTAATAGTGGAGATTGGACGCAGATCTAATACTACCATAGTCCCCATGGCGTCTGTGATCCGCTTTGCGACTGGGTGACAGGTTTCATACTTGGTTCCTCTTGCAAACAATTGTTTAACAGTCAATTGTTGCTTCTAGGGATATTGATGATGAAGGTGTTGGGGGTGTAGTTTGCAGGTGCTGGGATCTAGATGAGAGAAGGGAGGTAGATGATGCTGGACTGCTGGTTATTTTTTTAACATAAGTTTCTGATTTTCCCAACAGCTTTCCATGAACTCACTTCAAATGCCGTAACATGGATGTGGATCCTAGATGGTTAGGGTCCCTACCTCTACTGAGTGTGGCTTTAAAAACGCAACAAATGGCTAAACAACTGTTGTCAGGATTTGTGTAAAAATAATTCCACACTTAAGAGGTGGATTTTTGGTCTTATGCACAGCCATGACAATGACCTTTTTCTTATCACAGGCAAGAACTGCAGCAATTTTTCTTTTAAAGTTTATGAAAATCATATTGTGACCTATGAGGTGGTCAAAATTGAATGGAAATGACTGGAAATTAGTGTTAGTGAGGTTAATAATAATGTAGGTACAAAATAATACCTAAATTATGTTATTTTAAAAATAAAATTTTGTAACAAATTGCAAAACAAAACCAAACAAAACCAAAACCAAAACACGCAAGGGCGGTTTTGCCAAAACCAAAACACAAAAGGTAATCCAGATCCAAAACCAAAACATGGGGGTCAGTGAGCATCTCTAATTTTTATACACCTCTGGCAACGAATCTTATTGAAACGCTATCAACCAAAGCACACGGCCGGTACAGTGAAACTGCGAATGGCTCATTAAATCAGTTATGGTTTCTTTGATCGCTCCACCCGTTACTTGGATAACTGTGGTAATTCTACAGCTAATACATGGCAATGAGCACTGACGCCCCCCCGGGATGTGTACATTTATCAGACCAAGACCAATCCAGGGTGCTCCGGTGGTTGGAGATGGTGAACCCAATGAAAAGCAAAATATGTGGTCACACGAACAAGAGATAAGCAATTGAAAGGATGATTGAGACCCTCCCACTCACCCTTATAATGGGTCTTAAAAAGGGCATGCACACTTTGACAAATCAAGCACTACAGCAACAAGGAGTGCCACTTTTGTAGCTGAAGTGCTTGGTTTGTTTGGGCCCCCCACAAAACAAGGTATCAATGGGCTTAAGGCAGCTAAGGAAACAGTGCTGTCAATGAACGCTACAGAGACAAGATGTTGTTATCATCAACTTCAGCCTCATTATTACCCTCATCAGGGGCGCACGGAGGATTGTCGGGGGGGAGGGGTTTCTCCCCGCCGACCCAAAAAAAAAAAACTCGAGAGAGAGCTGCTGCGCATGCACATGCGCCAGCGCTGTCCTAAACAGCAGCCACGGCGCTGTCTAAGAAGCGTCTGCGGCGGTGCTGTATACAATACAGCACCACCGCGGACGCTTCTTTGACAGCGCCGCGGCTGCTGTATAGGACAGTGGCCACTTTGTTAGCGCAGGGGGGGTTTCTAGAGACTCAGAAACCCCCCCTGCGTACGCCACTGCTCATCAGTGTGTACATCATCCTAACACAATATTAATTTAACCCCGCAGGAAACTACCATTACAGAAGTTTCTGTAACATAAGTGTCAAAAACAAATAAAAAAAAAAAGCTTGTACCTTTTTAAAGAAAAAGAAACACAAGGTGAAACTTTACTGTAGAAAAATGTAAAATTGCCACCATGTCATTTTACCGAAATATTAATAAGCATTCCAGCATCAACTAGCTTCTTTCTCTCAGCTAGATCCCAGCACCTGCAATCTATATTGTCATCATACTCACCCTCATCAGTCTGTACATCATCATCACTCAATACTAATTAATCCCGACTGGAATCCACCATTACAGAATTGTATGTACTTTGATTTAAATGCCAGTAAAGGCATTCCTCGTGGAATTTGTAGTTCATTTTACAACAGAGCTGTCACGATTTTTGGGCAATTCTTTTAGACCAGACTAAATGTCAAAATGTTCTGCTGAATCATCTGCATCATCCTTGAGTCTCTTAAAAAAAGGTTTTCCTAGCAGCAGTAGCGTGAAAATCTAAAGGAGGTGACGCTGTCATGTCAGGTACCACTTCAGCTGTCAACTTGCTCACCAGGAGCTCATTGCCTCTCTTGTGACCTGGGACAGTGGGAAAAAAGAGAAGACATAGCTCTTAAACCTTAGAATCAAGCATAGTCACTAAAATGTAGTGATACGATTTCCAGAAGTTGATAACTCTTCGATCCTGGTGAAGCGATTAAAGTACTTCATCTACAAGTCCGACATACTTAGCTTAATTTCTTTGTTTCATCCCCTACTTCAATTTTTCAAGCTGCTTTTTCAAAAGTTTAATTAAGGGAATAACTTTGCTCAAGCTATCAGTGTCTGAACTCAGTTCACAGGTGACTACTTCGAATCATTTCAGCACCTTGCACAACACGGAAAGTATTCTCCACTGCGCTGGACTAAAATACATTACCCCTTCTTTCCCAATTTCATGGCTTGTGAAGTAAGCGTGGATGGCTTTTCGCTGTTCCTCCATCCTCACAAGCATATAAAGTGTGGAATTCCACCTTGTTACCACCTCTTGCTTCAGTTGGTGGCAGAGCAAAATAAATTGTTCTTGCAGCTGCTGCAATTTCCTACATGCTGTTGCAGAATGCCGAAAATGTCCCGAAATTTTTCTGGCCACAGACAGTATTTCCAGCACGTCCCTGTCATTTTTCAAAAAGCTCTGTACCACCAAGTAGTTTGTGTGAACAAAACAGGGAATGTGATGGATTTCACCCAGCTGTAATGTTCTCACAATATTGGTGGTGTTATAATAAATGTCATATCCTCAAGAGAGTCCTTATGGGATAAGCCATGTTGCAATGACATCCCTTTCTTTTTCAAACAGGTTGGCTAATAAAACGCACAGCAAACATGTTAGAGGATGGAGCGAACCAAACTTTAGAAAAAGGCCATCCTTTTGCTTGCCCAGATAGCGCCAAAAGGAACCCTGCAATTCTGTTACTTTACATCATAAACCTAGCATTGCCAGGAAGCAATTAGAGGAAATAGCAGTGGAACCCCGTCTACATATATCACAAGAGATGGGGAATGTTAACTTTTCCTAGGGAACTGAAAAGACAACACACTCTGCTATAGAGCTTAGGGACTCAGGTATACCTCTTTGTTTGTATCATAAAGCTTGCACCTTCCTTTTTGCTTCTGTGTAACACCCCTAGAGGCAGGTGTTGATAGGATCGTACCAGGTAAATGGATGCTCTTCTTTCGTTCACGGCACAGCAGTGGGACATGCAACTCCCGAGTCCCCAAAACCAGTAAGACACCAAATGAATGAAGTGACGTCAGATTTATTATGCAGGAACAATATGACACTAAATTATTTCAAGACTAAGAATGATTAGCAACAAGTACAACCTGTGGTTTTCTCAGAGACATTAAATGTCTCTGAGGAAACCACAGCTGTGGAGAAACGCGTAAGTCACTTTGAGTTGGTGGAACACAGGACATAATCTTATGAAATTGGTTGACTATTGGATTTGGAAAAGTTGGAAGTCTAAAGACCCGGGTCTCTCATTTGAGATAAATGCACATGCTTGAATTCCACTCTAATCCAATTGTGAGGTAGCTGGGAGTTCTGAAAGTTAAGGGAGCTGAATTAGTGTACAGCAGCAGTGCATTTATACCGCCAACACACGCTAAACAGACCCTGAATGAAAAGGGCTTAATTAAGAACAGACCGGATGATGGTCATTTATATTCTATTAATGTGTGCAATTGACTGTTGAATGTTATATTTCCCCCTATGGAAAGTGGAAATTCTGAAAGCGAAAGTAGTTGAATTAGTGTATAACAGCAGCAGATACACACCGCCAACACATGCAGACCTTGAATGGAACGGGCTTACTTAAAAACATACTGGATGGTGGCATTTATGTTTTTTCATTAATATGTGCAATTGATTTTTTGCTCAAATGAATGAGAGCTATATTGCTTTAGACTTTATAAAGTAGCCATTGAAACAATTGTGGGAATGACAACTGATCAATAAAAACTTCCCCCTATGTGCAACGAAAGGAGAGAAGTTGTGAGTTAACACAAATGATCGTCCTGGTTCCTAATTGGTATTTTTATGTACTGTTTCCTTTATACTTATGTTTCTATGTTATTTAATGATTATTAAAATATTTACATTTTAACACATACTGACGAGTATGATTATATGATGGCACTTTGGTGTCTGAATGAATTGGAAGCGCTTCTTTAAAACCCTCCATATTTTCTTGTTGTCTTTATTGAGCAATAAGGTTGCAGCACAACAAACTTTTAAGGAGCAGCAATCAATTCAAAAATTATTGAACATTCTGTAGATTTGTTTATATTTATAAGTCTATAATTATTTAACACTGGAGGTATTATATTGATTGGTCTGCGCCCACAGTGATATTCCCTGTTGGGGGATATCATACATTAGATTAAACTACAGCATTTAATACAATTCATTAATCAGAAATCCGATGAGGTTTTGCATTATTCTGTTTAATCTAGGAAGTAACCCTGCACCCCTGAGCAGCTGAGCTCACTGCTACGTCTGCCTCCCCCCACCTAGCAGAACAGCGGGTGTGTGGGGTCACTGGGGGGTGACAGACACCGGGTTACCTGTGACCAGGAGCCCCAGCAGCAGGACACACACCAGCAGCCACAGCATGTCAGATCTTCGTATTTACCGCAACTTCCGCCTCCAATAGGCTCAGAACCAGGAGGGAGGGGGCGGCACGAGGCGAGGCACAGTGCCAGGGGGGGAGGGGGTATGGTGGGCCATAGATGATTCATGATTCAATTCATGATTCATGATTCAATTTATGATTCATGATTCATGATTCAATTCATGATTCATGATTCAATTTATGATTCATGATTCATGATTCAATTCATGATACATGATTCATGATTCGATTCATAATTCATGATTCCATTCATGATTCAATTCATAATTAATTTCATGAATTATGATTCAGTTCATGATTCATGATTCATGATTCACTTCATGATTCATCCTTCATGATTCAATTCATGATTCATGATTCATGATTCGATTCATGATTCATGATTCATGATTCAATTCTTGATTCATGATTCATGATTCATGATTCGATTCATGATTTAATTCAGGATTCATGATTTATGATTCGATTAATGATTCATGATTCGATTCATAATTCATGATTCATGATTCAATTCATGATTAAATTCATAATTCATGATTCAATTCATGATTCATGATTCGATTCATGATTCATGATTCAATTCATGATTCAATTCATGATTCATGATTCATTTCATGATTCATGATTCATGATTCATGATTAAATTCATGATTCAATTCATGATTCAATTCATGATTCATGATTCATGATTCAATTTATGATTCATGATTCATGATTCAATTTATGATTCATGATTCGATTCATGATTCATGATTCATTATTCAATTCATGAATCATGATTCATGATTCATGATTCGATTCATGACTCATGATTCATGATTCAATTCATGATTCATGATTCAAGATTCGATTCATGATTCATGATTCAATTCATGATTCATGATTCGATTCATTATTCATGATTCATGATTCGATTCCTTATTCATGATTCATGAATCATGATTCGATTCTTAAATCATGATTCAATTCATGGTTCATGATTCAATTCATGATTTATGATTCAATTCATGATTCATGATTCATGATTCAAAATTCATGATTCAATTCATGATTCATTTCATGATTCACGATTCATGATTCAATTCATGACTCATGATTCAATTCATGAATCATGATTCAATTCATGATTCATGAATCATTTCATGATTCGTGATTCATGATTCAATTCATGATTTAAGATTCAATTCATGTTTTATGATTCATGATTCATAATTCATGATTCCATTCATAATTCATTTCATGATTCAAGATTCATGATTCAAGATTCATGATTCAGTTCATGATTCATGATTCATGATTCAATTCATGATTCATGATTCAATTCATGATTCATGATTCATGATTCAATTCATGATACATGATTCATGATTCGATTCTTGATTCATGATTCCATTCATGATTCAATTCATAAATAATTTCATGATTCATGATTCATGATTCATAATTCAATTCATGATTCATTTTGTGATTCATGATTCATGATTCATGATTCAATTTATGATTCATTTCATGATTCATGATTCAATTCATGATTCAATTCATGATTCATAATTCAATTCATGATTCAATTCATGATTCATGATTCGATTCATAATTCATGATTCATGATTTAATTCATGAATCATGATTCAATTCATGATTCATGATACATGATTCATGATACAGTTCATGATTCATGATTCGATTCATGATTCATGATTCAATACATGATTCATGATTCGATTCATGATTTATGATTCGATTCATGATTCATGATTCGATTCATGATTCCTGATTTGATTCATGATTCAATTCATGATTCATGATTCATAATTTAATTCATGATTCATGATTTGATTCATGATTCGATTCATGATTCATGATTCGATTCATGATTCATGATTCATGATTCGATTCTTGATTCATGATTCAATTCATGATTCAATTCATAATTCATGATTCATGATTTGATTCATGATTCGATTCATGATTCATGATTCATTTCATGATTCAATTCATGATTCATTTTATGATTCATAATTCATGATTTAATTCATGATTCAATTCATGATTCAATTCATGATTCGATTCATGATTCATGATTCAATTCATGATTCATGATTCAATTCATGATTGATGATTCAAGATTCGATTCATGAATCATGATTCATGATTCAATTCATGATTCATGTTTCATGATTCAATTCATGATTCAATTCATGATTCATGATTCAAGATTTGATTCATGATTCATGATTCATGATTCAATTCATGAATCATGATTCAATTCATGATTCATGATTCATGATTCATGATTCGATACATGATTCATGATTCATGATTCAATTCATGATTCATGATTCAAGATTTGATTCATGATTCATGATTAAATTCATGATTCATGATTCGATTCATGATTCATGATTCGATTAATTATTCATGATTAATGATTCGATTCTTGATTCATTATTCATGATTCAATTCATGATTCATGATTCAATTCATGATTCATGATTCAATTCATGATTCATGATTCAATTTATGATTCATGATTCATGATTCAATTCATGATTCATGATTCAATTCATGATTCATGATTCAATTTATGATTCATGATTCATGATTCAATTCATGATACATGATTCATGATTCAGTTCCTGATTCATGATTCCATTCATGATTCAATTCATAATTAATTTCATGATTCATGATTCCGTTCCTGATTCCATTCATGATTCAATTCATAATTAATTTCATGATTCATGATTCAGTTCCTGATTCATGATTCACTTCATGATTCATCCTTCATGATTCAATTCATGATTCATGATTCGAATTATGATTCATGATTCAATTCTTGATTCATGATTCATGATTCGATTCATGATTCATGATTCATGATTCGATTCATGATTTAATTCAGGATTCATGATTTATGATTTGATTAATGATTCATGATTCGATTCATAATTCATGATTCATGATTCAATTCATGATTAAATTCATAATTCATGATTCAATTCATGATTCATGATTCGATTCATGATTCATGATTCAATTCATGATTCAATTCATGATTCATGATTCATTTCATGATTCATGATTCATGATTAAATTCATGATTCAATTCATGATGCATGATTCATGATTCAATTCATGATTCATGATTCGATTCATGATTCATGATTCATTATTCAATTCATGAATCATGATTCAATTCATGATTCATGATTCAATTCATGATTCATGATTCATGATTCATGATTCGATTCATGACTCATGATTCATGATTCAATTCATGATTCATGATTCAAGATTCGATTCGTGATTCAATTCATGATTCATGATTCGATTCATTATTCATGATTCATGATTCGATTCCTTATTCATGATTCATGATTCATGATTCGATTCTTGATTCATGATTCAATTTATGATTCATGATTTAATTCATAATTCATGATTCAATTCATGATTTATGATTCAATTCATGATTCATGATTCATGATTCAAAATTCATGATTGTATTCATGATTCATTTCATGATTCACGATTCATGATTCAATTCATGATTCATGATTCAATTCATGAATCATGATTCAATTCATGATTCATGAATCATTTCATGATTCGTGATTCATGATTCAATTCATGATTTAAGATTCAATTCATGTTTCATGATTCATGATTCATAATTCATGATTCAATTCATAAATCATTTCATGATTCAAGATTCATGATTCAGTTCATGATTCATGATTCATGATTCAATTCATGATTCATGATTCAATTCATGATTCATGATTCATGATTCAATTCATGATACATGATTCATGATTCGATTCATGATTCATGATTCCATTCATGATTCAATTCATAATTCATTTCATGATTCATGATTCATGATTCATATTTCAATTCATGATTCATTTTGTGATTCATGATTCATGATTCATGATTCAATTTATGATTCATTTCATGATTCATGATTCAATTCATGATTCAATTCATGATTCATGATTCGATTCATAATTCATGATTCTTGATTCAATTCATGAATCATGATTCAATTCATGATTCATGATACATGATTCATGATACAGTTCAAGATTCATGATTCGATTCATGATTCATGATTCATGTTTCAATTCATGATTCATGATTCGATTCATTATTCATGATTTGTGATTCGATTCATTATTCATGATTCATGATTCATGATTCGATTCTTGATTCATGATTCATGATTCAATTCATGATTCAATTCATGATTCATGATTCAATTCATGATTCATGATTTTATTCATAATTCATGAATCATTTCATGATTTGATTCATGATTCATGATTCATGATTCAATTCATGATTCATGATTCGATATATGATTCATGATTCATTATTCAATTCATGAATCATGATTCAATTCATGATTCATGATTCAATTCATGATTCATGATTTAATTCCTTATTCATGATTCATGATTCGATTCATGATTCATGATTCAATTCATGATTCAAGATTCGATTCATGATTCATGATTCAATTCATTATTAATGATTCATGATTCAATTCATTATTCATGATTCAATTCATGATTCATGATTCAAGATTTGAATCATGATTCATGATTCTTGATTCAATTCATGATTCATGATTCGATTCTTTATTTATGATTCATGATTCGATTCATGATTCATGATTCATAATTTGATTCATGATTCAATTCATGATTCAATTCATGATTCATAATTCAATTCATGATTCAATTCATGATTCATGATTCAATTAATGATTCATGATTCATGATTCAGTTCATGATTCAATTCATGATTCATGATTTATGATTTGATTCATGATTCATGATTCAATTCATGATTCATGATTCATGATTCGATTCATGATTCATGATTCGATTCATGATTCATGATTCGATTCATGATTCATGATTCGATTCATGATTCAATTCAGGATTCATGATTTATGATTCATTTCATGATTCATGATTCAATTCATGATTCATGATTCGATATATGATTCATGATTCATTATTCAATTCATGAATCATGATTCAATTCATGATTCATGATTCAATTCATGATTCATGATTCATGATTCATGATTTAATTCCTTATTCATGATTCATGATTCGATTCATGATTCATGATTCAATTCATGATTCAAGATTCGATTCATGATTCATGATTCAATTCATTATTAATGATTCATGATTCAATTCATTATTCATGATTCATGATTCAATTCATGATTCATGATTCAAGATTTGAATCATGATTCATGATTCTTGATTAAATTCATGATTCATGATTCGATTCTTTATTTATGATTCATGATTCGATTCATGATTCATGATTCATGATTCATAATTTGATTCATGATTCAATTCATGATTCAATTCATGATTCATAATTCAATTCATGATTCATAATTCAATTCATGATTCAATTCATGATTCATGATTCAATTCATGATTCATGATTCATGATTCAGTTCATGATTCAATTCATGATTCATTTTATGATTCATGATTCATGATTCATGATTCAATTCATGATTCAATTCATGATTTATGATTTGATTCATGATTCATGATTCAATTCATGATTCATGATTCATGATTCGATTCATGATTCATGATTCGATTCATGATTCATGATTCGATTCATGATTCATGATTCGATTCATGATTCAATTCAGGATTCATGATTTATGATTCATTTCATGATTCATGATTCAATTCATGATTCATGATTTGATTCATAATTCATGATTCGATTCATGATTAAATTCATAATTCATGATTCAATTCATGATTCATGATTCGATTCATGATTCGATTCATTGTTCCTGATTCGATTCATGATTCAATTCATGATTCATAATTCATAATTTAATTCATGATACATGATTTGATTCATGATTCGATTCATGATTCATGATTTGATTCATGATTCATGATTCGATTCATGATCCTTATTCGATTCATGATTCAATTCATGATTCATGATTCATGATTTAATTCATGATACATGATTTGATTCATGATTCGATTCATGATTCATGATTCATTTCATGATTCATGATTTATGATTCAATTAATGATTCATTTTATGATTTATGATTCAATTCATGATTCAAATTATGATTCATTTTATGATTCATGATTCAATTCATGATTCAATTAATGATTCATGATTCATGATTCAATTCATGATTCATGATTCGATTCATGATTCATGATTGATTATTCAATTCATGAATCATGATTCAATTCATGATTCATGATTCAAGTCATGATTCATGATTCATGATTCATGATTCATGATTTAATTCCTTATTCAAGATTCATGATTCGATTCATGATTCATGATTCAATTCATGATTCAAGATTCGATTCATGATTCATGATTCAATTCATTATTCATGATTCATGATTCAATTCATTATTCATGATTCATGATTCAATTCATTATTCATGATTCATGATTCAATTCATGATTCATGATTCAAGATTTGAATCATGATTCATGATTCTTGATTCAATTCATGATTTATGATTTGATTCTTTATTTATGATTCATGATTCGATTCATGATTCATGATTCGATTCATGATTCATGATTCGATTCATGATTCAATTCAGGATTCATGATTTATGATTCATTTCATGATTCATGATTCAATTCATGATTCATGATTTGATTCATAATTCATGATTCGATTCATGATTAAATTCATAATTCATGATTCAATTCATGATTCATGATTCGATTCATGATTCATGATTCGATTCATTGTTCCTGATTCGATTCATGATTCAATTCATGATTCATAATTCATAATTTAATTCATGATACATGATTTGATTCATGATTCGATTCATGATTCATGATTTGATTCATGATTCATTATTCGATTCATGATCCTTATTCGATTCATGATTCAATTCATGATTCATGATTCATGATTTAATTCATGATACATGATTTGATTCATGATTCGATTCATGATTCATGATTCATTTCATGATTCATGATTTATGATTCAATTCATGATTCATTTTATGATTCATGATTCATGATTCAATTCATGATTCATGATTCATGATTTAATTCATGATTCATGATTCGATTCATGATTCATGATTCATTATTGAATTCATGAAACATGATTCAATTCATGATTCATGATTCAATTCATGATTCATGATTCATGATTTATGATTCAATTCATGATTCAATTCATGATTCATTTTATGATTCATGATTCAATTCATGATTCAATTAATGATTCATGATTCATGATTCAATTCATGATTCATGATTCGATTCATGATTCATGATTGATTATTCAATTCAAGAATCATGATTCAATTCATGATTCATGATTCAAGTCATGATTCATGATTCATGATTCAATTCATGTTTCAATTCATGATTCAATTCATGATTTATGATTTGATTCATGATTCATGATTTAATTCATGATTCATGATTCATGATTCATGATTTGATTCATGATTCATGATTCGATTCATGATTCATGATTCGATTCATGATTCGATTCATGATTCAATTCAGGATTCAATTCAGGATTCATGATTTATGATTCATTTCATGATTCATGATTCATGATTCATGATTCGATTCTTGATTCATGATTCAATTTATGATTCATGATTCAATTCATGATTCATGATTCAATTCATGATTTATCATTCAATTCATGATTCATGATTCATGATTCAAAATTCATGATTCAATTCATGATTCATTTCATGATTCACGATTCATGATTCAATTCATGATTCATGAATCATTTCATGATTCGTGATTCATGATTCAATTCATGATTTAAGATTCAATTCATGTTTCATGATTCATGATTCATAATTCATGATTCAATTCATAATTCATTTCATGATTCAAGATTCATGATTCAGTTCATGATTCATGATTCATGATTCAATTCATGATTCATGATTCATGATTCAATTCATGATACATGATTCATGATTCGATTCATGATCCATGATTCCATTCATGATTCAATTCATAATTCATTTCATGATTCATGATTCATGATTCATAATTCAATTCATGATTCATTTTGTGATTCATGATTCATGATTCATGATTCAATTTATGATTCATTTCATGATTCATGATTCAATTCATGATTCAATTCATGATTCATGATTCGATTCATAATTCATGATTCATGATTCAATTCATGATTCATGATACATGATTCATGATACAGTTCATGATTCATGATTCGATTCATGATTCATGATTCAATACATGATTCATGATTCGATTCATGATTTATGATTCGATTCATGATTCATGATTCGATTCATGATTCCTGATTCGATTCATGATTCAATTTATGATTCATGATTCATAATTTAATTCATGATTCATGATTCGATTCATGATTCATGATTCGCTTCATGATTCATGATTCGATTCTTGATTCATGATTCAATTCATGATTCAATTCATAATTCATGATTCATGATTTGATTCATGATTCGATTCATGATTCATGATTCATTTAATGATTCAATTCATGATTCATTTTATGATTCATAATTCATGATTTAATTCATGATTCAATTCATGATTCAATTCATGATTCATGATTCAATTCATGATTCATGATTCAATTCATGATTCATGATTCAAGATTCGATTCATGATTCATGATTCATGATTCAATTCATGATTCATGATTTAAGATTTGATTCATGATTCATGATTCATGATTCAATTCATGATTCATGATTCGATTCATTATTCATGATTTATGATTCGATTCATTATTCATGATTCATGATTCATGATTCGATTCTTGATTCATGATTCATGATTCAATTCATGATTCATGATTCAATTCATGATTCATGATTTTATTCATAATTCATGAATCATTTCATGATTTGATTCATGATTCATGATTCGATATATGATTCATGATTCATTATTCAATTCATGAATCATGATTCAATTCATGATTCATTTTTCAATTCATGATTCATAATTCATGATTCATGATTCATGATTTAATTCCTTATTCATGATTCATGATTCGATTCATGATTCATGATTCAATTCATGATTCATGATTCAATTCATGATTCAAGATTCGATTCATGATTCATGATTCAATTCATTATTAATGATTCATGATTCAATTCATTATTCATGATTCATGATTCAATTCATGATTCATGATTCAAGATTTGAATCATGATTCATGATTCTTGATTCAATTCATGATTCATGATTCGATTCTTTATTTATGATTCATGATTCGATTCATGATTCATGATTCATGATTCAATTCATGATTCAATTCATGATTCATAATTCAATTCATGATTCAATTCATGATTCATGATTCAATTCATGATTCATGATTCATGATTCAGTTCATGATTCAATTCTCGATTCATTTTATGATTCATGATTCATGATTCATGATTCAATTCATGATTCAATTCATAATTTATGGTTTGATTCTTGATTTATGATTCATGATTCAATTCATGATTCATGATTCATGATTCGATTCATGATTCATGATTCGATTCATGATTCATGATTCGATTCATGGTTCAATTCAGGATTCATGATTTATGATTCATTTCATGATTCATGATTCAATTCATGATTCATGATTCGATTCATAATTCATGATTCAATTCATGATTAAATTCATAATTCATGATTCAATTCATGATTCATGATTCGATTCATGATTCATGATTCGATTCATGATTCCTGATTCGATTCATGATTCAATTCATGATTCATAATTCATAATTTAATTCATGATACATGATTTGATTCATGATTCGATTCATGATTCATGATTCGATTCATGATTCATGATTCGATTCATGATCCTGATTCGATTCATGATTCAATTCATGATTCATGATTCATGATTTATTTCATGATACATGATTTGATTCATGATTCGATTCTTGATTCATGATTCATTTCATGATTCATGATTTATGATTCAATTCATGATTCATTTTATGATTCATGATTCATGATTCATTATTGAATTCATGAATCATGATTTAATTCATGATTCATGATTCAATTCATGATTCATGATTCATGATTTATGATTCAATTCATGATTCAATTCATGATTCATTTTATGATTCATGATTCATGATTCAATTCATGATTCAATTCATGATTCATGATTCATGATTCAATTCATGATTCATGATTCAATTCATGATTCATGATTCGATTCATGGTTCATGATTGATTATTCAATTCATGAATCATGATTCAATTCATGATTTATGATTCAAGTCATGATTCATGATTCATGATTCCTGATTCATGATTTAATTCCTTATTCATGATTCATGATTCGATTCATGATTCATGATTCAATTCATGATTCAAGATTCGATTCATGATTCATGATTCAATTCATTATTCATGATTCATGATTCAATTCATTATTCATGATTCATGATTCAATTCATTATTCATGATTCATGATTCAATTCATGATTCATGATTCAAGATTTGAATCATGATTCATGATTCTTGATTCATTTCATGATTCATGATTCGATTCTTTATTTATGATTCATGATTCGATTCATGATTCATGATTCATGATTCATAATTTGATTCATGATTCAATTCATGATTCAATTCATGATTCATAATTCAATTCATGATTCAATTCATGATTCATGATTCAATTCATGATTCATGATTCATGATTCAATTCATGATTCAATTCATGATTCATTTTATGATTCATGATTCATGATTCATGATTCAATTCATGATTCAATTCATGATTCAATTTATGATTTATGATTTGATTCATGATTCATGATTCATGATTTAATTCATGATTCATGATTCATGATTCATGATTTGATTCATGATTCATGATTCGATTCATGATTCATGATTCGATTCATGATTCGATTCATGATTCAATTCAGGATTCATGATTTATGATTCATTTCATGATTAATGATTCAATTCATGATTCATGATTCGATTCATAATTCATGATTCAATTCATGATTAAATTCATAATTCATGATTCAATTCATGATTTATGATTCGATTCATGATTCATGATTCGATTCATGATTCCTGATTCGATTCATGATTCAATTCATGATTCATGATTCATAATTTAATTCATGATACATGATTTGATTCATGTTTCGATTCATGATTCATGATTCATTTCATGATTCATGATTTATGATTCAATTCATGATTCATGATTCATGATTCAATTCATGATTCATGATTCGATTCATGATTCATGATTCATTATTGAATTCATGAATCATGATTCAATTCATGATTCATGATTCAATTCATGATTCATGATTCATGATTTATGATTCAATTCATGATTCAATTCATGATTCATTTTATGATTCATGATTCATTTTTCAATTCATGATTCAATTCATGATTCATGATTCAATTCATGATTCATGATTCATGATTCATTTTATGATTCATGATTCATTTTATGATTCATGATTCATTTTTCAATTCATGATTCAATTCATGATTCATGATTCAATTCATGATTCATGATTCATGATTCAATTCATGATTCATGATTCAAGATTCGATTCTTGATTCATGATTCATGATTCAATTCATTATTCATGATTCATGATTCGATTTATGATTCATGATTCATGATTCAATTCATGATTCATGATTAAAGATTTGATTCATGATTCATGATTCATGATTCAATTCATGATTCATGATTCGATTCATTATTCATGATTAATGATTCATGATTCGATTCTTGATTCATGATTCATGATTCAATTCATGATTCATGATTCAATTCATGATTCGTGATTCATGATTCAATTCATGATTTAAGATTCAATTCATGATTCATGATTCATGATTCATAATTCATGATTCAATTCATAATTTATTTCTTGATTCAAGATTCATGATTCAGTTCATGATTCATGATTCAATTCATGATTCATGATTCAATTCATGATTCATGATTCATGATTCAATTCATGATACATGATTCATGATTCGATTCATGATTCATGATTCCATTCATGATTCAATTCATAATTCATTTCATGATTCATGATTCATGATTCATAATTCAATTCATGATTCATTTCGTGATTCATGATTCATGATTCAATTTATGATTCATTTCATGATTCATGATTCAATTAATGATTCAATTCATGATTCATAATTCAATTCATGATTCAATTTATGATTCATGATTCGATTCATAATTCATGATTCATGATTCAATTCATGAATCATGATTCAATTCATGATTCATGATACATGATTCATGATACAGTTCCTGATTCATGATACATGATTCATGATACAGTTCCTGATTCATGATTTATGATTTGATTCATGATTTATGATTCAATTCATGATTCATGATTAGATTCATGATTTATGATTCGATTCATGATTCATAATTCGATTCATGATTCCTGATTTGATTCATGATTCAATTCATGATTCATGATTCATAATTTAATTCATGATTCATGATTTGATTCATGATTCGATTCATAATTCATGATTCGATTCATGATTCATGATTCGATTCATGATTCATGATTCATGATTCGATTCTTGATTCATGATTCAATTCATGATTCAATTCATGATTCAATTCATGATTCAATTTATGATTAATGAATCATGACTCATGATTCATGATTCAATTCATGATTCATGATTCAATTCATGATTCATGGTTCATAATTCATTTCATGATTCATGATTCGATTCATGATTCATGTTTCATGATTCAATTCATGATTCAATTCATGATTCAATTCATTATTCATGATTCATGATTCGATTTATGATTCATGATTCATGATTCAATTCATGATTCATGATTCAAGATTTGATTCATGATTCATTAATCATGATTCAATTCATGATTTGATTCATTATTCATGATTCATGATTCGATTCATTATTCATGATTCATGATTCGATTCTTGATTCATGATTCATGATTCAATTCATGATTCATGATTCAATTCATGATTCATGATTTTATTCATGATTCATGAATCATTTCATGATTTCAATTATGATTCATGATTCAATTCATGATTCATGATTCGATTTATGATTCATGATTCATTATTCAATTCATGAATCATGATTCAATTCATGATTTATGATTCAATTCATGATTCATGATTCAATTCATGATTCATGATTCAAGATTCGATTCTTGATTCATGATTCATGATTCAATTCATTATTCATGATTCATGATTCGATTTATGATTCATGATTCATGATTCAATTCATGATTCATGATTAAAGATTTGATTCATGATTCATGATTCATGATTCAATTCATGATTCATGATTCGATTCATTATTCATGATTAATGATTCATGATTCGATTCTTGATTCATGATTCATGATTCAATTCATGATTCATGATTCAATTCATGATTCGTGATTCATGATTCAATTCATGATTTAAGATTCAATTCATGATTCATGATTCATGATTCATAATTCATGATTCAATTCATAATTTATTTCTTGATTCAAGATTCATGATTCAGTTCATGATTCATGATTCAATTCATGATTCATGATTCAATTCATGATTCATGATTCATGATTCAATTCATGATACATGATTCATGATTCGATTCATGATTCATGATTCCATTCATGATTCAATTCATAATTCATTTCATGATTCATGATTCATGATTCATAATTCAATTCATGATTCATTTCGTGATTCATGATTCATGATTCAATTTATGATTCATTTCATGATTCATGATTCAATTAATGATTCAATTCATGATTCATAATTCAATTCATGATTCAATTTATGATTCATGATTCGATTCATAATTCATGATTCATGATTCAATTCATGAATCATGATTCAATTCATGATTCATGATACATGATTCATGATACAGTTCCTGATTCATGATACATGATTCATGATACAGTTCCTGATTCATGATTTATGATTTGATTCATGATTTATGATTCAATTCATGATTCATGATTAGATTCATGATTTATGATTCGATTCATGATTCATAATTCGATTCATGATTCCTGATTTGATTCATGATTCAATTCATGATTCATGATTCATAATTTAATTCATGATTCATGATTTGATTCATGATTCGATTCATAATTCATGATTCGATTCATGATTCATGATTCGATTCATGATTCATGATTCATGATTCGATTCTTGATTCATGATTCAATTCATGATTCAATTCATGATTCAATTCATGATTCAATTTATGATTAATGAATCATGACTCATGATTCATGATTCAATTCATGATTCATGATTCAATTCATGATTCATGGTTCATAATTCATTTCATGATTCATGATTCGATTCATGATTCATGTTTCATGATTCAATTCATGATTCAATTCATGATTCAATTCATTATTCATGATTCATGATTCGATTTATGATTCATGATTCATGATTCAATTCATGATTCATGATTCAAGATTTGATTCATGATTCATTAATCATGATTCAATTCATGATTTGATTCATTATTCATGATTCATGATTCGATTCATTATTCATGATTCATGATTCGATTCTTGATTCATGATTCATGATTCAATTCATGATTCATGATTCAATTCATGATTCATGATTTTATTCATGATTCATGAATCATTTCATGATTTCAATTATGATTCATGATTCAATTCATGATTCATGATTCGATTTATGATTCATGATTCATTATTCAATTCATGAATCATGATTCAATTCATGATTTATGATTCAATTCATGATTTATGATTCATTATTCATGATTCATGATTCGATTCATGATTCATGATTTAATTCATGATTCATGATTGGATTCATTATTCATGATTCAATTCATTATTCATGAATCATGATTCAATTCATTATTCATGATTCATGATTCAATTCATGATTTATGATTTGATTCTTTATTTATGATTCATGAGTCAATTCAGGATTCATGATTCATTATTGAATTCATGAATCATGATTCAATTCATGATTCATGATTCATGATTCAATTCATGATTCATGATTCGATTAATGATTCATGATTCGATTTATAATTCATGATTCATGATTCGATTCATGATTCAATTCAGGATTCATGATTTATGATTCAATTCATGATTCATGATTCAATTCATGATTCATGATTCGATTCATGATTAAATTCATAATTCATGATTCAATTCATGATTCATGATTCGATTCATGATTCCTGATTCGATTCATGATTCAATTCATGATTCATGATTTATAATTTTATTCATGATTCATGATTTGATTTATGATTCGATTCATGATTCATGATTCATGATTCATGATTCATTTCATGATTCATGATTCGATTTATGATTCATGTTTCATGATTCAATTCATGATTCAATTCATGATTCATGATTCATAATTCGATTTATGATTCATGATTCATGATTCATGATTCATGGTTCGAATCTTGATTCGATTCATTATTCATGATTCATGATTCGATTCATGATTCATGATTCGATTCATGATTCATGATTCATGATTCATTATTCAATTCATGAATCATGATTCAATTCATCATGATTCATGATTCAATTCATGATTCAAGATTCGATTCATGATTCATGATTCTATTCATTATTCATGATTCATGATTCAATTCATGATTCATGATTCAAGATTTGAATCATGATTCATGATTCTTGATTCAATTCATGATTCATGATTCGATTCTTTATTTATGATTCATGATTCGATTCATTATTCATGATTCATTATTGAATTCATGAATCATGATTCAATTCATGATTCATGACTCATGATTCATGATTCAATTCATGATTCATGATTCATGATTCTATTCAAGATTCATGATTCGATTCATAATTCATGATATATAATTCGATTCATGATTCAATTCAGGATTCATAATTTATGATTCAATTCATGATTCATGATTCAATTCATGATTCATGATTTGATTCATAATTCATGATTCATGATTCAATTCATGATTAAATTCATAATGCATGATTCAATTCATGATTCATGATTCGATTCATTATTCATGATTCGATTCATGATTCAGGATTCATGATTCAATTCATAAATCATGATTCATAATTGATGATTGAAATCTTGATTCTATTCATGATTCAATTCACGATTCATGATTCAATTCATGATTCAATTTATGATTCAAATCATGATTTATGATTCAATTAATGATTCATTTCATGATTCATGATTCAATTCATGATTCATTTCACGATTCATGATTCAATTCATGATTCATGATTCATGAATCGATTCATGATTCATGTTTCAATTCATGATTCATTTTATGGTTCATGATTCATGATTCAATATATGATTTAATTCATGATTCATGATTCATGATTCAATTCATGATTCATGATTCAATTCATGATTCATGATTCAATTCATGATTCAAAATTTGATTCATGATTCATGATTCATGATTCAATTCATGAATCATGATTCATGATTGATGATTGAAATCTTGATTCAATTCATGATTCAATTCCTGATTCATGATTCGATTCATAATTCATGATATATAATTCGATTCATGATTCAATTCAGGATTCATAATTTATGATTTAATTCATGATTCATGATTCAATTCATGATTCATGATTTGATTCATAATTCATGATTCATGATTCAATTCATGATTAAATTCATAATGCATGATTCAATTCATGATTCATGATTCGATTCATTATTCATGATTCGATTCATGATTCAGGATTCATGATTCAATTCATAAATCATGATTCATAATTGATGATTGAAATCTTGATTCTATTCATGATTCAATTCAAGATTCATGATTCAATTCATGATTCAATTTATGATTCAAATCATGATTTATGATTCAATTAATGATTCATTTCATGATTCATGATTCAATTCATGATTCATTTCACGATTCATGATTCAATTCATGATTCATGATTCATGAATTGATTCATGATTCATGTTTCAATTCATGATTCATTTTATGGTTCATGATTCATGATTCAATATATGATTTAATTCATGATTCATGATTCATGATTCAATTCATGATTCATGATTCAATTCATGATTCATGATTCAATTCATGATTCAAAATTTGATTCATGATTCATGATTCAATTCATGAATCATGATTCATGATTGATGATTGAAATCTTGATTCAATTCATGATTCAATTCATGATTCATGATTCAATTCATGATTCAATTTATGATTCAATTCATAATTTATGATTCAATCAATGATTCATTTCATGATTCATGATTCATGATTCAATTCATGATTCATTTCACGATTCATGTTTCAATTTATGATTCATGATTCATGAATCGATTCATGATTTATGTTTCAATTCATGATTCAATTCATGATTCATTTCATGATTCACGATTCATGATTCGATTCATGATTTATGTTTCAATTCATGATTCAATTCATGATTTATGATTCAATTCATGATTTAATTCATGATTCATGAATCGATTCATGATTCATGATTTAATTCATGATTCAATTCATGATTCATGATTCGATTCATGATTCATGATTCGATTCATGATTCATAATTCATGATTCAATTTATGATTCAATTCATGATTCATGATTCAATTCATGATCATGATTTAATTCATGATTCAATTCATGATTCATGATTAAATTCATGATTCATGAATCATTTCATAATTCATTTCATGATTCATGATTCAATTCATGATTCAATTCATGATTCATTTCATGATTCATGATTCATGATTCAATTTATGATTCATGATTCATGAGTCGATTCATGATTCATGATTCAATTCATGATTCATGATTCATGATTTAATTCATGATTCATGATTCAATTCATGGTTCATGATTCAATTCATGATTCATGAATCATTTCATGATTCATGGTTCATGATTCAATTCATGATTTATGATTCAATTCATGATTCATGATTCAATTCATTATACATGATTTGATTCATGATTCATGATTCGATTCATGATTTTTGATTAATGATTCGATTCATGATTTAATTCATGATTTATGACTCATGATTCGATTCATGATTCATGATTCGATTCATGATTCATGATTCATGATTCATGATTTGATTTATGATTCAATTCATGATTCATTATTCAATTTATGATTCATGATTCAATTCATGATTCATGATTCGATTCATGATTCAAGATTCAATTCATGATTCATGATTCAATTCATGAATCATGATTCAATTCATGATTCATGATTCAATTCATGATTCATGATTCATTATTCATGATTCATGATTCGATTCATGATTCATGATTCAATTCATGATTCATGATTCATGATTCATGATTCATGATTCAATTCTTGATTCAATTCTTGATTCCTGATTCGATTCATGATTCATGATTCGATTCATGATTCAATTCATGATTCATGATTCATGATTCAATTCATGATTCATAATTCGATTCATGATTCATGATTCATGATTCAATTCATGATTTAATTCTTGATTCATTATTCGATTCATGATTAATGATTCGATTCATGATTCAGTTCATGATTCATGATTCAATTCATGATTCATGATTCGATTCATGATTCCTGATTCGATTCATGATTCAATTCATGATTCAATTCATGATTCAATTCATGATTCAATTCATGATTAATGAATCATGACTCAATATTCATGATTCAATTCATGATTCATGATTCGATTCATGATTCATGTTTCATGATTCAATTCATGATTCAATTCATTATTCATGATTCATGATTCGATTTATGATTCATGATTCATGATTCAATTCATGATTCATGATTCAAGATTTGATTCATGATTCATTAATCATGATTCAATTCATGATTCGATTCATTATTCATGATTCATGATTCGATTCATTATTCATGATTCATGATTCGATTCTTGATTCATGATTCATGATTCAATTCATGATTCATGATTCAATTCATGATTCATGATTTTATTCATGATTCATGAATCATTTCATGATTTCAATTATGATTCATGATTCAATTCATGATTCATGATTCTATTCATGATTCATGATTCATTATTCAATTCATGAATCATGTGATTCAATTCATGATTTATGATTCAATTCATGATTCATGATTCATTATTCATGATTCATGATTCGATTCATGATTCATGATTCAATTCATGATTCAAGATTCGATTCATGATTCATGATTCAATTCATTATTCATGATTCATGATTGAATTCATTATTCATGATTCATGATTCAATTCATGATTTATGAATCAAAATTTGAATCATGATTCATGATTCTTGATTCTATTCATGATTCATGATTTGATTCTTTATTTATGATTCATGATTGGATTCATTATTCATGATTCATTATTGAATTCATGAATCATGATTCAATTCATGATTCATGATTCATGATTCAATTCATGATTCATGATTCGATTAATGATTCATGATTCGATTCATAATTCATGATTCATGATTCGATTCAGGATTCAATTCAGGATTCATGATTTATGATTCAATTCATGATTCATGATTCAATTCATGATTCATGATTCGATTCATAAATCATGATTCATGATTCAATTCATGATTAAATTCATAATTCATGATTCAATTCATGATTCATGATTCGATTCATGATTCCTGATTCGATTCATGATTCAATTCATGATTCATGATTTGTAATTTAATTCATGATTCATGATTTGATTTATGATTCGATTCATGATTCATGATTCATGATTCATGATTCATTTCATGATTCATGATTCGATTCATGATTCATGTTTCATGATTCAATTCATGATTCAATTCATTATTCATGATTCATAATTCGATTTATGATTCATGATTCATGATTCATGATTCATGATTCGATTCTTGATTCGATTCATGATTCATGATTCGATTCATTATCCATGATTCATGATTTTATTCATGATTCATGAATCATTTCATGATTTGATTCATGATTCATGATTCAATTCATGATTCATGATTCGATTCATGATTCATGATTCATTATTCATTATTCAATTCATGAATCATGATTCAATTCATGACTCATGATTCAATTCATGATTCATGATTCATTATTCATGATTCATGATTCGATTCATGATTCATGATTCAATTCATGATTCAAGATTCGATTCATGATTCATAATTCAATTCATTATTCATGATTCATGATTCAATTCATGATTCATGATTCAAGATTTGAATCATGATTCATGATTCTTGATTCAATTCATGATTCATGATTCGATTCTTTATTTATGATTCATGATTCGATTCATTATTCATGATTCATTATTGAATTCATGAATCATGATTCAATTCATGATTCATGACTCATGATTCATGATTCAATTCATGATTCATGATTCATGATTCGATTCAAGATTCATGATTCGATTCATAATTCATGATTCATAATTCGATTCATGATTCAATTCAGGATTCATGATTTATGATTCAATTCATGATTCATGATTCAATTCATGATTCATGATTTGATTCATAATTCATGATTCATGATTCAATTCATGATTAAATTCATAATTCATGATTCAATTCATGATTCATGATTCGATTCATTATTCATGATTCTAATCATGATTCAGGATTCATGATTCAATTCATGAATCATGATTCATGATTGATGATTGAAATCTTGATTCTATTCATGATTCAATTCATGATTCATGATTCAATTCATGATTCAATTTATGATTCAATTCATGATTTATGATTCAATTAATGATTCATTTCATGATTCATGATTCATGATTCAATTCATGATTCATTTCACGATTCATGATTCAATTCATGATTCATGAATCGATTCATGATTAATGTTACAATTCATGATTCAATTCATGATTCATTTCATGATTCATGATTCATGATTCGATTCATGATTCATGATTCGATTCATGATTCATGATTTAATTCATGATTCAATTCATGATTCATGATTCAATTCATGATTCATGATTCAATTCATGATTCAATTCATGATTTAATTCATGATTCATGATTCAATTCATGATTCATGATTTAATTCATGATTCAATTCATGATTCATTTTATGATTCATGATTCATGATTCAATATATGATTCAATTCATGATTCATGATTCATGATTCAATTCATGATTCATAATTCGATTCATGATTCATGATTCAATTCATGATTCATGATTCATGATTCATGATTCAATTCTTGATTCAATTCTAGATTCATGATTCATGATTCGATTCATGATTCAATTCATGATTCATGATTTAATTCATGATTGATGATTCATTTCAAGATTCATGATTCATTTCATGATTCAATTCATGATTCATTTTATGATTCATAATTCATGATTCAATATATGATTTAATTCATGATTCATGATTCAATTCATGATTCAAAATTCGATTCATGATTCATGATTCATGATTCAATTCATGAATCATGATTCATGATTGATGATTGAAATCTTGATTCAATTCATGATTCAATTCATGATTCATGATTCAATTCATGATTCAATTTATGATTCAATTCATAATTTATGATTCAATTAATGATTCATTTCATGATTCATGATTCATGATTCAATTCATGATTCATTTCACGATTCATGATTCAATTCATGATTCATGATTCATGAATCGATTCATGATTTATGTTTCAATTCATGATTCAATTCATGATTCATTTCATGATTCACGATTCATGATTCGATTCATGATTTATGATTCAATTCATGATTCAATTCATGATTTATGATTCAATTCATGATTTAATTCATGATTCATGAATCAATTCATGATTCATGATTCAATTCATGATTCAATTCATGATTCATGATTCGATTCATGATTCATAATTCATGATTCAATTTATGATTCAATTCATGATTCATGATTCAATTCATGATTCATGATTCAATTCATGATCATGATTTAATTCATGATTCAATTCATGTTTCATGATTAAATTCATGATTCATGAATCATTTCATAATTCATTTCATGATTCATGATTCAATTCATGATTCAATTCATGATTCAATTCATGATTCAATTCATGATTCAATTCATGATTCATTTCATGATTCATGATTCATGATTCAATTTATGATTCATGATTCATGAGTCGATTCATGATGCATGATTCAATTCATGATTCATGATTCATGATTTAATTCATGATTCATGATTCAATTCATGGTTCATGATTCAATTAATGATTCATGAATCATTTCATGATTCATGGTTCATGATTCAATTCATGATTTATGATTCAATTTATGATTCATGATTCATGAGTCGATTCATGATGCATGATTCAATTCATGATTCATGATTTAATTCATGATTCATGATTCAATTCATGGTTCATGATTCAATTCATGATTCATGAATCATTTTGTGATTCATGATTCATGATTCAATTCATTATACATGATTCGATTCATGATTCATGATTCGATTCATGATTTTTGATTAATGATTCGATTCATGATTTAATTCATGATTTATGACTCATGATTCGATTCATGATTCATGATTCGATTCATGATTCATGATTCATGATTTGATTTATGATTCAATTCATGATTCATTATTCAATTTATGATTCATGATTCGATTCATGATTCATGATTCGATTCATGATTCAAGATTCATGATACAATTCATGATTCAATTCATGATTCATAAATCAATTCATGATTCATAATTCAATTCATGATTCATGATTCAATTCATGAATCATGATTCAATTCATGATTCATGATTCATTATTCATGATTCATGATTCGATTCATGATTCATGATTCAATTCATGATTCATGATTCATGATTCATGATTCATGATTCAATTCTTGATTCAATTCTTGATTCATAATTCGATTCATGATTCATGATTCGATTCATGATTCAATTCATGATTCATGATTTAATTCATGATTGATGATTCATTTCATGATTCATGATTAATTTCATGATTCAATTCATGATTCATTTTATGATTCATGATTCATGATTCAATATATGATTCAATTCATGATTCATGATACAATTCATGATTTCATTCTTGATTCATGATTCGATTCATGATTAATGATTCGATTCATGATTCAATTCATGATTCATGATTCAATTCATGATTCATGATTCAATTCATGATTCATAATTCGATTCATGATTCATGATTCATGATTCAATTCATGAATCATGATTCATGATTGATGATTGAAATCTTGATTCAATTCATGATTCAATTCATGATTCATGATTCAATTCATGATTCAATTTATGATTCAATTCATAATTTATGATTCAATTAATGATTAATTTCATGATTCATGATTCATGATTCAATTCATGATTCATTTCACGATTCATGATTCAATTCATGATTCATGAATCGATTCATGATTCATGTTTCAATTCATGATTCAATTCATGATTCATTTCATGATTCACGATTAATGATTCGATTTATGATTCATGATTCAATTCATGATTCAATTCATGATTTATGATTCAATTCATGATTCATGATTTAATTCATGATTCATGAATCAATTCATGATTCATGAATCAATTCATGATTCATGATTCAATTCATGATTCAATTCATGATTCATGATTCGATTCATGATTCATGATTCGATTCATGATTCATAATTCATGATTCAATTTATGATTCAATTCATGATTCATGATTCAATTCATGATTCATGATTCAATTCATGATCATGATTTAATTCATGATTCAATTCATGATTCATGATTAAATTCATGATTCATGAATCATTTCATAATTCATTTCATGATTCATGATTCATGATTCAATTCATGATTCAATTCATGATTCATTTCATGATTCATGATTCATGATTCAATTTATGATTCATGATTCATGAGTCGATTCATGATGCATGATTCAATTCATGATTCATGATTCATGATTTAATTCATGATTCGTGATTCGATTCATGATTCATGATTCAATTCATGATTTATGATTCAATTCATGATTCATGATTCGATTCATGATTCCTGATTCGATTCATGATTCAATTCATGATTCAATTCATGATTCAATTCATGATTCAATTCATGATTAATGAATCATGACTCATGATTCATGATTCAATTCATGATTCATGATTCGATTCATGATTCATGTTTCATGATTCAATTCATGATTCAATTCATTATTCATGATTCATGATTCGATTTATGATTCATGATTCATGATTCAATTCATGATTCATGATTCAAGATTCAATTCATGATTCATGATTAATGATTTTATTCATGATTCATGAATCATTTCATGATTTCAATTATGATTCATGATTCAATTCATGATTCATGATTCTATTCATGATTCATGATTCATTATTCAATTCATGAATCATGATTCAATTCATGATTTATGATTCAATTCATGATTCATGATTCATTATTCATGATTCATGATTCGATTCATGATTCATGATTCAATTCATGATTCAAGATTCGATTCATGATTCATGATTGAATTCATTATTCATGATTCATGATTGAATTCATTATTCATGATTCATGATTCAATTCATGATTTATGAATCAAGATTTGAATCATGATTCATGATTCTTGATTCTATTCATGATTCATGATTTGATTCTTTATTTATGATTCATGATTGGATTCATTATTCATGATTCATTATTGAATTCATGAATCATGATTCAATTCATGATTCATGATTCAATTCATGATTCATGATTCAATTCATGATTCATGATTCGATTCATAATTCATGATTCATGATTCAATTCATGATTAAATTCATAATTCATGATTCAATTCATGATTCATGATTCGATTCATGATTCCTGATTCGATTCATGATTCAATTCATGATTCATGATTTGTAATTTAATTCATGATTCATGATTTGATTTATGATTCGATTCATGATTCATGATTCATGATTCATGATTCATTTCATGATTCATGATTCGATTCATGATTCATGTTTCATGATTCAATTCATGATTCAATTCATTATTCATGATTCATAATTCGATTTATGATTCATGATTCATGATTCATGATTCATGATTCGATTCTTGATTCGATTCATTATTCATGATTCATGATTCGATTCATTATCCATGATTCATGATTTTATTCATGATTCATGAATCATTTCATGATTTGATTCATGATTCATGATTCAATTCATGATTCATGATTCGATTCATGATTCATGATTCATGATTCGATTCATGATTCATGATTCATGATTCATTATTCAATTCATGAATCATGATTCAATTCATGACTCATGATTCAATTCATGATTCATGATTCATTATTCATGATTCATGATTCGATTCATGATTCATGATTCAATTCATGATTCAAGATTCGATTCATGATTCATGATTCAATTCATTATTCATGATTCATGATTCAATTCATGATTCATGATTCAAGATTTGAATCATGATTCATGATTCTTGATTCAATTCATGATACATGATTCGATTCTTTATTTATGATTCATGATTCGATTCATTATTCATGATTCATTATTGAATTCATGAATCATGATTCAATTCATGATTCATGACTCATGATTCATGATTCAATTCATGATTCATGATTCATGATTCGATTCAAGATTCATGATTCGATTCATAATTCATGATTCATAATTCGATTCATGATTCAATTCAGGATTCATGATTTATGATTCAATTCATGATTCATGATTCAATTCATGATTCATGATTTGATTCATAATTCATGATTCATGATTCAATTCATGATTAAATTCATAATTCATGATTCAATTCATGATTCATGATTCAATTCATTATTCATGATTCGATTCATGATTCAGGATTCATGATTCAATTCATGAATCATGATTCATGATTGATGATTGAAATCTTGATTCTATTCATGATTCAATTCATGATTCATGATTCAATTCATGATTCAATTTATGATTCAATTCATGATTTATGATTCAATTAATGATTCATTTCATGATTCATGATTCATGATTCAATTCATGATTCATTTCACGATTCATGATTCAATTCATGATTCATGATTCATGTTACAATTCATGATTCAATTCATGATTCATTTCATGATTCATGATTCATGATTCGATTCATGATTCATGATTCGATTCATGATTCATGATTTAATTCATGATTCAATTCATGATTCATGATTCAATTCATGATTCATGATTCAATTCATGATTCAATTCATGATTTAATTCATGATTCATGATTCAATTCATGATTCATGATTTAATTCATGATTCAATTCATGATTCATTTTATGATTCATGATTCATGATTCAATATATGATTCAATTCATGATTCATGATTCATGATTCAATTCATGATTCATAATTCGATTCATGATTCATGATTCAATTCATGATTCATGATTCAATTCATGATTCATGATTCATGATTCATGATTCAAATCTTGATTCAATTCTTGATTCATGATTCGATTCATGATTCATGATTCGATTCATGATTCAATTCATGATTCATGATTTAATTCATGATTGATGATTCATTTCAAGATTCATGATTCATTTCATGATTCAATTCATGATTCATTTTATGATTCATAATTCATGATTCAATATATGATTTAATTCATGATTCATGATTCAATTCATGATTCAAAATTCGATTCATGATTCATGATTCATGATTCAATTCATGAATCATGATTCATGATTGATGATTGAAATCTTGATTTAATTCATGATTCAATTCATGATTCATGATTCAAATCATGATTCAATTTATGATTCAATTCATAATTTATGATTCAATTAATGATTCATTTTATGATTCATGATTCATGATTCAATTTATGATTCATTTCACGATTCATGATTCAATTCATGATTCATGATTCATGAATCGATTCATGATTTATGTTTCAATTCATGATTTATGTTTCAATTCATGATTCAATTCATGATTCATTTCATGATTCACGATTCATGATTCGATTCATGATTTATGATTCAATTCATGATTCAATTCATGATTTATGATTCAATTCATGATTTAATTCATGATTCATGAATTAATTCATGATTCATGATTCAATTCATGATTCAATTCATGATTCATGATTCGATTCATGATTCATGATTCGATTCATGATTCAATTCATGATTCATGATTCAATTCATGATTCTTGATTCAATTCATGATCATGATTTAATTCATGATTCAATTAATGTTTCATGATTAAATTCATGATTCATGAATCATTTCATAATTCATTTCATGATTCATGATTCAATTCATGATTCAATTCATGATTCAATTCATGATTCATTTCATGATTCATGATTCATGATTCAATTTATGATTCATGATTCATGATTTAATTCATGATTCATGATTCAATTCATGGTTCATGATTAAATTCATGATTCATGAATCATTTCATGATTCATGGTTCATGATTCAATTCATGATTTATGATTCAATTTATGATTCATGAGTCGATTCATGATGCATGATTCAATTCATGATTCATGATTCATGATTTAATTCATGATTCATGATTCAATTCATGGTTCATGATTTAATTCATGATTCATGATTCAATTCATGATTCATGAATCATTTTGTGATTCATGATTCATGATTCAATTCATTATACATGATTCGATTCATGATTCATGATTCGATTCATGATTCATGATTCATGATTCATGATTTGATTTATGATTCAATTCATGATTCATTATTCAATTTATGATTCATGATTCGATTCATGATTCATGATTCGATTCATGATTCAAGATTCATGATACAATTCATGATTCAATTCATGATTCATTAATCAATTCATGATTCAATTCATGATTCATGATTCAATTCATGAATCATGATTCAATTCATGATTCATGATTCAATTCATGATTCATGATTCATTATTCATGATTCATGATTCAATTCATGATTCATGATTCATGATTCATGATTCAATTCTTGATTCAATTCTTGATTCATAATTCGATTCATGATTCATGATTCGATTCATGATTCAATTCATGATTCATGATTTAATTCATGATTGATGATTCATTTCATGATTCATGATTAATTTCATGATTCAATTCATGAATTATTTTATGATTCATGATTCATGATTCAATATATGATTCAATTCATGATTCATGATTCATGATTCAATTCATGATTCATAACTCGATTCATGATTCATGATTCAATTCATGATTCATGATTCAATTCATGATTTAATTCTTGATTCATGATTCGATTCATGATTAATGATTCGATTCATGATTCAATTCATGATTCATGATTCAATTCATGATTCATGATTCAATTCATGATTCATAATTCGATTCATGATTCATGATTCATGATTCAATTCATGAATCATGATTCATGATTGATGATTGAAATCTTGATTCAATTCATGATTCATGATTCAATTCATGATTCATGATTCAATTCATGATTCAATTTATGATTCAATTCATAATTTATGATTCAATTAATGATTAATTTCATGATTCATGATTCATGATTCAATTCATGATTCATTTCACGATTCATGATTCAATTCATGATTCATGAATCGATTCATGATTCATGTTTCAATTCATGATTCAATTCATGATTCATTTCATGATTCACGATTAATGATTCGATTCATGATTCATGATTCAATTCATGATTCAATTCATGATTTATGATTCAATTCATGATTCATGATTTAATTCATGATTCATGAATCAATTCATGATTCATGAATCAAATCATGATTCATGATTCAATTCATGATTCAATTCATGATTCATGATTCGATTCATGATTCATGATTCGATTCATGATTCATAATTCATGATTCAATTTATGATTCAATTCATGATTCATGATTCAATTCATGATTCTTGATTCAATTCATGATCATGATTTAATTCATGATTCAATTAATGTTTCATGATTAAATTCATGATTCATGAATCATTTCATAATTCATTTCATGATTCATGATTCAATTCATGATTCAATTCATGATTCAATTCATGATTCATTTCATGATTCATGATTCATGATTCAATTTATGATTCATGATTCATGAGTCGATTCATGATGCATGATTCAATTCATGATTCATGATTCATGATTTAATTCATGATTCATGATTCAATTCATGGTTCATGATTCAATTCATGATTCATGAATCATTTCATGATTCATGGTTCATGATTCAATTCATGATTTATGATTCAATTTATGATTCATGATTCATGAGTCGATTCATGATGCATGATTCAATTCATGATTCATGATTCATGATTTAATTCATGATTCATGATTCAATTCATGGTTCATGATTTAATTCATGATTCATGATTCAATTCATGATTCATGAATCATTTTGTGATTCATGATTCATGATTCAATTCATTATACATGATTCGATTCATGATTCATGATTCGATTCATGATTCATGATTCATGATTCATGATTTGATTTATGATTCAATTCATGATTCATTATTCAATTTATGATTCATGATTCGATTCATGATTCATGATTCGATTCATGATTCAAGATTCATGATACAATTCATGATTCAATTCATGATTCATTAATCAATTCATGATTCAATTCATGATTCATGATTCAATTCATGAATCATGATTCAATTCATGATTCATGATTCAATTCATGATTCATGATTCATTATTCATGATTCATGATTCAATTCATGATTCATGATTCATGATTCATGATTCATGATTCAATTCTTGATTCAATTCTTGATTCATAATTCGATTCATGATTCATGATTCGATTCATGATTCAATTCATGATTCATGATTTAATTCATGATTGATGATTCATTTCATGATTCATGATTAATTTCATGATTCAATTCATGAATTATTTTATGATTCATGATTCATGATTCAATATATGATTCAATTCATGATTCATGATTCATGATTCAATTCATGATTCATAACTCGATTCATGATTCATGATTCAATTCATGATTCATGATTCAATTCATGATTTAATTCTTGATTCATGATTCGATTCATGATTAATGATTCGATTCATGATTCAATTCATGATTCATGATTCAATTCATGATTCATGATTCAATTCATGATTCATAATTCGATTCATGATTCATGATTCATGATTCAATTCATGAATCATGATTCATGATTGATGATTGAAATCTTGATTCAATTCATGATTCAATTCATGATTCATGATTCAATTCATGATTCATGATTCAATTCATGATTCAATTTATGATTCAATTCATAATTTATGATTCAATTAATGATTAATTTCATGATTCATGATTCATGATTCAATTCATGATTCATTTCACGATTCATGATTCAATTCATGATTCATGAATCGATTCATGATTCATGTTTCAATTCATGATTCAATTCATGATTCATTTCATGATTCACGATTAATGATTCGATTCATGATTCATGATTCAATTCATGATTCAATTCATGATTTATGATTCAATTCATGATTCATGATTTAATTCATGATTCATGAATCAATTCATGATTCATGAATCAAATCATGATTCATGATTCAATTCATGATTCAATTCATGATTCATGATTCGATTCATGATTCATGATTCGATTCATGATTCATAATTCATGATTCAATTTATGATTCAATTCATGATTCATGATTCAATTCATGATTCATGATTCAATTCATGATCATGATTTAATTCATGATTCAATTCATGATTCATGATTAAATTCATGATTCATGAATCATTTCATAATTCATTTCATGATTCATGATTCAATTCATGATTCAATTCATGATTCATTTCATGATTCATTATTCATGATTCAATTTATGATTCATGATTCATGAGTCGATTCATGATGCATGATTCAATTCATGATTCATGATTTAATTCATGATTCATGATTCGATTCATGATTCATGATTCATGATTTAATTCATGATTCATGATTCAATTCATGGTTCATGATTCAATTCATGATTTATGATTCAATTCATGATTCATGATTCGATTCATGATTTTTGATTAATGATTCGATTCATGATTTAATTCATGATTTATGACTCATGATTCAATTTATGATTCATGATTCGATTCATGATTCATGATTCGATTCATGATTCATGATTCATGATACAATTCATGATTCAATTCATGATTCATTAATCAATTCATGATTCATGATTCAATTCATGATTCATGATTCAATTCATGATTCATGATTCATTTCATGATCCATGATTCAATTCATGATTCAATTCATGATTAATTTTATGATTCATGATTCATGATTAAATTCATGATTCAATACATGATTCATAATTCGATTCATGATTCATGATTCAATTCAATATTCATGATTCAATTCGTGATACATGATTCAATTCATGATTCATGATTCATGATTTAATTCATGATTCAATTCTTGATTCATGATTCGATTCATGATTCATAATTCAATTCATGATTCAATTCTTGATTCATGATTCGATTCATGATTCATGATTTAATTCATAATTCATGATTCAATTCATGATTCATGATTCATGATTCAATTCATGATTCAATTCTTGATTCATGATTTGATTCATGATTCATGATTCATTATTCAATTCATGAATCATGATTCAATTCATGATTCATGATTCAATTCATGATTCATGATTCATTATTCATGATTCATGATTCGATTCATGATTCATGATTCAATTCATGATTCAAGATTCGATTCATGATTCATGATTCAATTGATTATTCATGATTCATGATTCAATTCATTATTCATGATTCATGATTCAATTCATGATTCATGATTCAAGATTTGATTAATGATTCTTGATTCAATTCATGATTCATGATTCGATTCTTTATTTATGATTCATGATTCGATTCATTATTCATGATACATTATTGAATTCATGATTCTTGATTCAATTCATGATTCATGATTCAATTCATGATTCAAGATTCATGATTTGATTCATAATTCATGATTCATAATTCGATTCATGATTCAATTCAGGATTCATGATTTATGATTCAATTCATGATGCATGATTCAATTCATGATTCATGATTTGATTCATAATTCATGATTTATGATTCAATTCATGATTAAATTCATAATTCATGATTCAATTCATGATTCATGATTCGATTCATTATTCATGATTCGATTCATGATTCAGGATTCATGATTCAATTCATGAATCATGATTCATAATTGATGATTGAAATCTTGATTCTATTCATGATTCAATTCATGATTCATGATTCAATTCATGATTTAATTTATGATTCAATTCATGATTTGTGATTCAATTAATGATTCATTTCATGATTCATGATTCATGATTCATTTCACGATTCATGATTCAATTCATGATTCATGATTCATGAATCGATTCATGATTCATGTTTCAATTCATGATTCAATTCATGATTCATTTCATGATTCATGATTCGATTCATGATTCATGATTCGATTCATGCTTCATGATTCATGATTTAATTCATGATTCAATTCATGATTCATGATTCAATTCATGATTCATGATTCGATTCATGATTCAATTCATGATTTAATTCATGATTCATGATTCAATTCATGATTCATGATTTAATTCATGATTCATAATTCATTTCATGATTCATGATTCAATTCATGATTCAATTCATGATTAATTTTTTGATTCATGATTCATGATTCAATATATGATTCAATTCATGATTCATGATTCATGATTCAATTCATGATTCATAATTCGATTCATGATTCATGATTTAATTCATGATTCATGATTCAATTCATGATTCATGATTCATGATTCATGATTCAATTCTTGATTCAATTCTTGATTCATGATTCGATTCATGATTCATGATTCGATTCATGATTCAATTCATGATTCATGATTTAATTCATGATTGATGATTCATTTCATGATTCATGGTTCATTTCATGATTCAATTCATGATTCATTTTATGATTCATGATTCATGATTCAATATATGATTCAATTCATGATTCATGATTCATGATTCAATTCATGATTCATAATTTAAATCATGATTCATGATTCAATTCATGATTCATAATTTGATTCATGATTCATGATTCAATTCATGATTCATGATTCAATTCATGATTTAATTCTTGATTCATGATTCGATTCATGATTCATGATTCGATTCATGATTCAATTCATGATTCATGATTCGATTCATGATTCAATTCATGATTTATGATTCAATTCATGATTCATGATTTAATTCATGATTCATGAATCAATTCATGATTCATGATTCAATTCATGATTCAATTCATGATTCATGATTCGATTCATGATTCATGATTCGATTCATGATTCATAATTCATGATTCAATTTATGATTCAATTCATGATTCATGATTCAATTCATGATTCATGATTCAATTCATGATCATGATTTAATTCATGATTCAATTCATGATTCATGATTAAATTCATGATTCATGATTAAATTCATGATTCATGAATCATTTCATAATTCATTTCATGATTCATGATTCATGATTCAATTCATGATTCATGATTCAATTCATGCTTCATGATTCAATTCATGATTCATAATTCGATTCATGATTCATGATTCAATTCATGAATCATGATTCATGATTGATGATTGAAATCTTGATTCAATTAATGATTCATTTCATGATTCATGATTCATGATTCAATTCATGATTCATTTCACGATTCATGATTCAATTCTTGATTCATGATTCATGAATCGATTCATGATTCATGTTTCAATTCATGATTCATTTCATGATTCACGATTCATGATTCGATTCATGATTCATGATTCAATTCATGATTCAATTCATGATTTATGATTCAATTCATGATTCATGATTTAATTCATGATTCATGAATCAATTCATGATTCATGATTCAATTCATGATTCAATTCATGATTCATGATTCGATTCATGATTCATGATTCGATTCATGATTCATAATTCATGATTCAATTTATGATTCAATTCATGATTCATGATTCAATTCATGATTCATGATTCAATTCATGATCATGATTTAATTCATGATTCAATTCATGATTCATGATTAAATTCATGATTCATGATTAAATTCATGATTCATGAATCATTTCATAATTCATTTCATGATTCATGATTCATGATTCAATTCATGATTCAATTATTGATTCATTTCATGATTCATGATTCATGATTCAATTTATGATTCATGATTCATGATTTAATTCATGATTCATGATTCGATTCATGATTCATGATTCATGATTTAATTCATGATTCATGATTCGATTCATGATTCATGATTTAATTCATGATTCATGATTCAATTCATGGTTCATGATTCAATTCATGATTCATGAATCATTTCATGATTCATGGTTCATGATTCAATTCATGATTTATGATTCAATTCATGATTCATGATTCAATTCATTATACATGATTCGATTCATGATTTTTGATTAATGATTCGATTCATGATTTAATTCATGATTTATGACTCATGATTCGATTCATGATTCATGATTCGAGATTCATGATTTGATTTATGATTCAATTCATGATTCATTATTCAATTTATGATTCATGATTCGATTCATGATTCATGATTCGATTCATGATTCATGATTCCTGATACAATTGATGATTCATGATTCAATTCATGGTTCATGATTCAATTCATGATTCATGAATCATTTCATGATTCATGGTTCATGATTCAATTCATGATTTATGATTCAATTCATGATTCATGATTCAATTCATTATACATGATTCGATTCATGATTTTTGATTAATGATTCGATTCATGATTTAATTCATGATTTATTACTCATGATTCGATTCATGATTCTTGATTCGAGATTCATGATTTGATTTATGATTCAATTCATGATTCATTATTCAATTCATGAATCATGATTCAATTCATGATTCATGATTCATGATTCGATTCATGATTCATGATTCAATTCATGATTCAAGATTCGATTCATGATTCATGATTCAATTGATTAATCATGATTCATGATTCAATTCATTATTCATGATTCATGATTCAATTCATGATTCATGATTCAAGATTTGATTCATGATTCTTGATTCAATTCATGATTTATGATTCGATTCTTTATTTATGATTCATGATTCGATTCATTATTCATGATTCATTATTGAATTCATGATTCTTGATTCAATTCATGATTCATGATTCAATTCATGATTCAAGATTCATGATTTGATTCATAATTCATGATTCATAATTCGATTCATGATTCAATTCAGGATTCATGATTTATGATTCAATTCATGATGCATGATTCAATTCATGATTCATGATTTGATTCATAATTCATGATTTATGATTCAATTCATGATTAAATTCATAATTCATGATTCAATTCATGATTCATGATTCGATTCATTATTCATGATTCGATTCATGATTCAGGATTCATGATTCAATTCATGAATCATGATTCATGATTGATGATTGAAATCTTGATTCTATTCATGATTCATGATTCATGATTCATGAATCGATTCATGATTCAATTCATGATTCATGATTCATGAATCGATTCATGATTCATGTTTCAATTCATGATTCAATTCATGATTCATTTCATGATTCATGATTCGATTCATGATTCATGATTCGATTCATGCTTCATGATTCATGATTTAATTCATGATTCAATTCATGATTCATGATTCAATTCATGATTCATGATTTGATTCATGATTCAATTCATGATTTAATTCATGATTCATGATTCAATTCATGATTCATGATTTAATTCATGATTCATGATTCATTTCATGATTCATGATTCAATTCATGATTCAATTCATGATTCATTTTTTGATTCATGATTCATGATTAAATATATGATTCAATTCATGATTCATGATTCATGATTCAATTCATGATTCATAATTCGATTCATGATTCATGATTCAATTCATGATTCATGATTCAATTCATAATTCATGATTCATGATCCATGATTCAATTCTTGATTCAATTCTTGATTCATGATTCGATTCATGATTCATGATTCGATTCATGATTCAATTCATGATTCATGATTTAATTCATGATTGATGATTCATTTCATGATTCATGATTCATTTCATGATTCAATTCATGATTCATTTTATGATTCATGATTCATGATTCAATATATGATTCAATTCATGATTCATGATTCATGATTCAATTCATGATTCATAATTTGATTCATGATTCATGATTCAATTCATGATTCATAATTTGATTCATGATTCATGATTCAATTCATGATTCATGATTCAATTCATGATTTAATTCTTGATTCATGATTCGATTCATGATTCATGATTCGATTCATGATTCAATTCATGATTCATGATTCGATTCATGATTAAATTCATGATTCATGATTCAATTCATGATTCATGATTCAATTCATGATTCATAATTCGATTCATGATTCATGATTCAATTCATGATTCATGATTCAATTCATGCTACATGATTCAATTCATGATTCATAATTCGATTCATGATTCATGATTCAATTCATGAATCATGATTCATGATTGATGATTGAAATCTTGATTCAATTAATGATTCATTTCATGATTCATGATTCAATTCATGATTCATTTCACGATTCATGATTCAATTCTTGATTCATGATTCATGAATCGATTCATGATTCATGTTTCAATTCATGATTCATTTCATGATTCACGATTCATGATTCGATTCATGATTCATGATTCAATTCATGATTCAATTCATGATTTATGATTCAATTCATGATTCATGAATTAATTCATGATTCATGAATCAATTCATGATTCATGATTCAATTCATGATTCAATTCATGATTCATGATTCGATTCATGATTCATGATTCGATTCATGATTCATAATTCATGATTCAATTTATGATTCAATTCATGATTCATGATTCAATTCATGATTCATGATTCAATTCATGATCATGATTTAATTCATGATTCAATTCATGATTCATGATTAAATTCATGATTCATGATTAAATTCATGATTCATGAATCATTTCATAATTCATTTCATGATTCATGATTCATGATTCAATTCATGATTCAATTATTGATTCATTTCATGATTCATGATTCATGATTCAATTTATGATTCATGATTCATGATTTAATTCATGATTCATGATTCGATTCATGATTCATGATTCATGATTTAATTCATGATTCATGATTCGATTCATGATTCATGATTCATGATTTAATTCATGATTCATGATTCAATTCATGGTTCATGATTCAATTCATGATTCATGAATCATTTCATGATTCATGATTCAATTCATGATTTATGATTTAATTCATGATTCATGATTCAATTCATTATACGTGATTCCATTCATGATTTTTGATTAATGATTCGATTCATGATTTAATTCATGATTTATGAATCATGATTCGATTCATGATTCATGATTCGAGATTCATGATTTGATTTATGATTCAATTCATGATTCATTATTCAATTTATGATTCATGATTCGATTCATGATTCATGATTCGATTCATGATTCATGATTCATGATACAATTGATGATTCAATTCATGATTTATTAATCAATTCATGATTCATGATTCAATTCATGATTCATGATTCAATTTATGATTCATGATTCGATTCATGATTCATGATTCGATTCATGATTCATGATTAATTTTATGATTCATGTTTCATGATTAAATTCATGATTCAATACATGATTCATAATTCGATTCATGATTCATGATTCAATTCAATATTCATGATTCAATTCATGATTCATGATTCAATTCATGATTCATGAATCAATTCATGATTCAATTCTTGATTCATGATTCGATTCATGATTCATAATTCAATTCATGATTCAATTCTTGATTCATGATTCGATTCATGATTCATGATTCAATTCATAATTCATGATTCAATTCATGATTCATGATTCATGATTCAATTCATGATTCAATTCTTGATTCATGATTCGATTCATGATTCATGATTCGATTCATGAGTCAATTCATGATTCATGAGTCAATTCATGATTCATGATTCATGATTCAATTCATGATTCAATTCTTGATTCATGATTCGATTCATGATTCATGATTCGATTCATGATTCATGATTCGATTCATGAGTCAATTCATGATTCATGATTCAATTCATGATTCATGATTCATTTTATGATTCATGATTCAATTCATTATTCAATTCATGATTCATTTTATGATTCATTATTCAATTCATGATTCAATTCATGATTCATGATTCAATTCATGATTCATAATTCAATTCATAATTCATGATTCATGATTCAATTCATTAATCATGATTCATGATTGATGATTAAAATCTTGATTCAATTCATGATTCAATTCATGATTCATTTCATGTTTCAATTCATGATTTAATACATAATTCATGATTCAATTCATGATTCAATTTATATTTTAATTCATGATTCATTATTCGATTCATGATTCATGATTCAATTCATGATTCAATTCATAATTCATGATTCAATTCATAATTCATGATTCAATTAATGATTCATGAATCAATTCATAATTCATGATTCATGATTCATGATTCAATTCATGATTCATGATTCGATTCATGATTCATGATTCATCATTCAATTCATGAATCATGATTCAATTCGTGATTTATGATTCAATTCATGATTCATGATTCATTATTCATGATTCATGATTCGATTCATGATTCATGATTCAATTCATGATTCAAGATTCGATTCATGATTCATGATTCAATTCATTATTCATGATTCATGATTCAATTCATTATTCATGATTCATGATTCAATTCATGATTTATGAATCAAGATTTGAATCATGATTCATGATTCTTGATTCAATTCATGATTCATGATTTGATTCTTTATTTATGATTCATGATTGGATTCATTATTCATGATTCATTATTGAATTCATGAATCATAATTCAATTCATGATTCATGATTCATGATTCATGATTCAATTCATGATTCATGATTCATGATTCGATTAATGATTCATAATTCATGATTCATGATTCGATTCATGATTCAATTCAGGATTCATGATTTATGATTCAATTCATAATTCATGATTCAATTCATGATTCATGATTTGATTCATAATTCATGATTCATGATTCAATTCATGATTAAATTCATAATTCATGATTCAATTCATGATTCATGATTCGATTCATGATTTCTGATTCGATTCATGATTCAATTCATGATTCATGATTCATAATTTAATTCATGATTCATGATTTGATTTATGATTCGATTCATGATTCATGATTCATGATTCATGATTCATTTCATGATTCATGATTCGATTCATAATTCATGTTTCATGATTCAATTCATGATTCAATTCATTATTCATGATTCATAATTCGATTTATGATTCATGATTCATGATTCGATTCATTATTCATGATTCATGATTAGATTCATTATTCATGATTCATGATTTTATTCATGATTCATGAATCATTTCATGATTCGATTCATGATTCATGATTCAATTCATGATTCATGATTCATTATTCAATTCATGAATCATGATTCAATTCATGATTCATGATTCAATTCATGATTCATGATTCATGATTCATGATTCGATTCATGATTCATGATTCAATTCATGATTCAAGATTCGATTCATGATTCATGATTCAATTCATTATTCATGATTCATGATTCAATTCATTATTCATGATTCATGATTCAATTCATGATTCATGATTCAAGATTTAAATCATGATTCATGATTCTTGATTCAATTCATGATTTATGATTCGATTCTTTATTTATGATTCATGATTCAATTCATTATTCATGATTCATTATTGAATTCATGAATCATGATTCAATTCATGATTCATAATTCATGATTCATGATTCAATTCATGATTCATGATTCATAATTCGATTCATGATTCAATTCAGGATTCATGATTTATGATTCAATTCATGATTCATGATTCAATTCATGATTCATGATTCGATTCATGATTCAATTCATGATTCATGATTTATAATTTAATTCATGATTCATGATTTGATTTATGATTCGATTCATGATTCATGATTCATGATTCATGATTCATTTCATGATTCATGATTCGATTCATGATTCATGTTTTATGATTCAATTCATGATTCATTTCATGATTCATGATTCATAATTCGATTTATGATTCATGATTCATGATTCATGGTTCGATTCTTGATTCGATTCATTATTCATGATTCATGATTCGATTCATTATCCATGATTCATGATTTTATTCATGATTCATGAATCATTTCATGATTTGATTCATGATTCATGATTCAATTCATGATTCATGATTCGATTCATGATTCATGATTCATTATTCAATTCATGACTCATGATTCAATTCATGATTCATGATTCGATTCATGATTCAATTCATGATTCAAGATTCGATTCATGATTCATGATTCAATTCATTATTCATGATTCATGATTCAATTCATGATTTATGATTCAAGATTTGAATCATGATTCATGATTCTTGATTCAATTCATGATTCATGATTCGATTCTTTATTTATGATTCATGATTCGATTCATTATTCATGATTCATTATTGAATTCATGAATCATGATTCAATTCATGATTCATGACTCATGATTCATGATTCAATTCATGATTCATGATTCGATTCAAGATTCATGATTCGATTCATAATTCATGATTCATAATTCGATTCATGATTCAATTCAGGATTCATGATTTTTGATTCAATTCATGATTCATGATTCAATTCATGGATCATGATTTGATTCATAATTCATGATTCATGATTCAATTCATGATTAAATTCATAATGCATGATTCAATTCATGATTCATGATTCGATTCATTATTCATGATTCGATTCATGATTCAGGATTCATGATTCAATTCATAAATCATGATTCATAATTGATGATTGAAATCTTGATTCTATTCATGATTCAATTCATGATTCATGATTCAATTCATGATTCAATTTATGATTCAAATCATGATTTATGATTCAATTAATGATTCATTTCATGATTCATGATTCATGATTCAATTCATGATTCATTTCACGATTCATGATTCAATTCATGATTCATGATTCATGAATCGATTCATGATTCATGTTTCAATTCATGATTCATTTTATGATTCATGATTCATGATTCAATATATGATTTAATTCATGATTCATGATTCATGATTCAATTCATGATTCATGATTCAATTCATGATTCATGATTCAATTCATGATTCAAAATTCGATTCATGATTCATGATTCATGATTCAATTCATGAATCATGATTCATGATTGATGATTGAAATCTTGATTCAATTAATGATTCAATTCATGATTCATGATTCAATTCATGATTCAATTTATGATTCAATTCATAATTTATGATTCAATCAATGATTCATTTCATGATTCATGATTCATGATTCAATTCATGATTCATTTCACGATTCATGATTCAATTCATGATTCATGATTCATGAATCGATTTATGATTTATGTTTCAATTCATGATTCAATTCATGATTCATTTCATGATTCACGATTCATGATTCGATTCATGATTTATGTTTCAATTCATGATTCAATTCATGATTTATGATTCAATTCATGATTTAATCCATGATTCATGAATCAATTCATGATTCATGATTCAATTCATGATTCAATTCATGATTCATGATTCGATTCATGATTCATGATTCGATTCATGATTCATAATTCATGATTCAATTTATGATTCAATTCATGATTCATGATTAAATTCATGATTCATGAATCATTTCATAATTCATTTCATGATTCATTATTCAATTCATGATTCAATTCATGATTCATTTCATGATTCATGATTCAATTTATGATTCATGATTCAATTCATGGTTCATGATTCAATTCATGATTCATGAATCATTTCATGATTCATGGTTCATGATTCAATTCATGATTTATGATTCAATTCATGATTCATGATTCAATTCATTATACATGATTCGATTCATGATTTGATTTATGATTCAATTCATGATTCATTATACAATTTATGATTCATGATTCGATTCATGATTCATGATTCGATTCATGATTCAAGATTCAATTCATGATTCATGATTCATTATTCATGATTCATGATTCGATTCATGATTCATGATTCAATTCATGATTCATGATTCATGATTCATGATTCATGATTCAATTCTTGATTTAATTCTTGATTCCTGATTCGATTCATGATTCATGATTCGATTCATGATTCAATTCATGATTCATGATTCAATTCATGATTCATAATTCGATTCATGATTCATGATTCAATTCATGATTCATGATTCAATTCATGATTCATGATTCAATTCATGATTCATGATTCAATTCATGATTCATGATTCATGATTCAATTCATGATTTAATTCTTGATTCATGATTTGATTCATGATTAATGATTCGATTCATGATTCAATTCATGATTCATGATTCAATTCATGATTCATGATTCAATTCATGATTCATGATTCGATTCATGATTCAATTCATGATTCAATTCATGATTCAATTCATGATTCAATTCATGATTAATGAATCATGACTCATGATTCATGATTCAATTCATGATTCATGATTCGATTCATGATTCATGTTTCATGATTCAATTCATGATTCAATTCATTATTCATGATTCATGATTTGATTTATGATTCATGATTCATGATTCAATTCATGATTCATGATTCAAGATTTGATTCATGATTCATTAATCATGATTCAATTCATGATTCGATTCATTATTCATGATTCAAGATTCGATTCATTATTCATGATTCATGATTCGATTCTTGATTCATGATTCATGATTCAATTCATGATTCATGATTCAATTCATGATTCATGATTTTATTCATGATTCATGAATCATTTCATGATTTCAATTATGATTCATGATTCAATTCATGATTCATGATTCTATTCATGATTCATGATTCATTATTCAATTCATGAATCATGATTCAATTCATGATTTATGATTCAATTCATGATTCATGATTCATTATTCATGATTCATGATTCGATTCATGATTCATGATTCAATTCATGATTCAAGATTCGATTCATGATTCATGATTCAATTCATTATTCATGATTCATGATTGAATTCATTATTCATGATTCATGATTCAATTCATGATTTATGAATCAAGATTTGAATCATGATTCATGATTCTTGATTCTATTCATGATTCATGATTTGATTCTTTATTTATGATTCATGATTGGATTCATTATTCATGATTCATTATTGAATTCATGAATCATGATTCAATTCATGATTCATGATTCATGATTCAATTCATGATTCATGATTCGATTAATGATTCATGATTCGATTCATAATTCATGATTCATGATTCGATTCATGATTCAATTCAGGATTCATGATTTATGATTCAATTCATGATTCATGATTCAATTCATGATTCATGATTCGATTCATAATTCATGATTCATGATTCAATTCATGATTAAATTCATAATTCATGATTCAATTCATGATTCATGATTCAATTCATGATTCCTGATTCGATTCATGATTCAATTCATGATTCATGATTTGTAATTTAATTCATGATTCATGATTTGATTTATGATTCGATTCATGATTCATGATTCATGATTCAATTCATGATTCAATTCATTATTCATGATTCATAATTCGATTTATGATTCATGATTCATGATTCATGATTCGATTCTTGATTCGATTCATTATTCATGATTCATGATTCGATTCATTATCCATGATTCATGATTTTATTCATGATTCATGAATCATTTCATGATTTGATTCATGATTCGATTCATTATCCATGATTCATGATTTTATTCATGATTCATGAATCATTTCATGATTTGATTCATGATTCATGATTCAATTCATGATTCATGATTCGATTCATGATTCATGATTCATTATTCAATTCATGAATCATGATTCAATTCATGACTCATGATTCAATTCATGATTCATGATTCATTATTCATGATTCATGATTCGATTCATGATTCATGATTCAATTCATGATTCAAGATTCGATTCATGATTCATGATTCAATTCATTATTCATGATTCATGATTCAATTCATGATTCATGATTCAAGATTTGAATCATGATTCATGATTCTTGATTCAATTCATGATTCATGATTCGATTCTTTATTTATGATTCATGATTCGATTCATTATTCATGATTCATTATTGAATTCATGAATCATGATTCAATTCATGATTCATGACTCATGATTCATGATTCAATTCATGATTCATGATTCGATTCAAGATTCATGATTCGATTCATAATTCATGATTCATAATTCGATTCACGATTCAATTCAGGATTCATGATTTATGATTCAATTCATGATTCATGATTCAATTCATGATTCATGATTTGATTCATAATTCATGATTCATGATTCAATTCATGATTTAATACATAATTCATGATTCAATTCATGATTCAATTTATATTTTAATTCATGATTCATTATTCGATTCATGATTCATGATTCAATTCATGATTCAATTCATAATTCATGATTCAATTCATGATTCATGATTCAATTAATGATTCATGAATCAATTCATAATTCATGATTCATGATTCATGATTCAATTCATGATTCATGATTCGATTCATGATTCATGATTCATCATTGAATTCATGAATCATGATTCAATTCGTGATTTATGATTCAATTCATGATTCATGATTCATTATTCATGATTCATGATTCGATTCATGATTCATGATTCAATTCATGATTCAAGATTCGATTCATGATTCATGATTCAATTCATTATTCATGATTCATGATTCAATTCATTATTCATGATTCATGATTCAATTCATGATTTATGAATCAAGATTTGAATCATGATTCATGATTCTTGATTCAATTCATGATTCATGATTTGATTCTTTATTTATGATTCATGATTGGATTCATTATTCATGATTCATTATTGAATTCATGAATCATAATTCAATTCATGATTCATGATTCATGATTCATGATTCAATTCATGATTCATGATTCATGATTCGATTAATGATTCATAATTCATGATTCATGATTCGATTCATGATTCAATTCAGGATTCATGATTTATGATTCAATTCATAATTCATGATTCAATTCATGATTCATGATTTGATTCATGATTCATGATTCATGATTCAATTCATGATTAAATTCATAATTCATGATTCAATTCATGATTCATGATTCGATTCATGATTTCTGATTCGATTCATGATTCAATTCATGATTCATGATTCATAATTTAATTCATGATTCATGATTTGATTTATGATTCGATTCATGATTCATGATTCATGATTCATGATTCATTTCATGATTCATGATTCGATTCATGATTCATGTTTCATGATTCAATTCATGATTCAATTCATTATTCATGATTCATAATTCGATTTATGATTCATGATTCATGATTCGATTCTTGATTCGATTCATTATTCATGATTCATGATTAGATTCATTATTCATGATTCATGATTTTATTCATGATTCATGAATCATTTCATGATTCGATTCATGATTCATGATTCAATTCATGATTCATGATTCATTATTCAATTCATGAATCATGATTCAATTCATGATTTATGATTCAATTCATGATTCATGATTCATGATTCGATTCATGATTCATGATTCAATTCATGATTCAAGATTCGATTCATGATTCATGATTCAATTCATTATTCATGATTCATGATTCAATTCATTATTCATGATTCATGATTCAATTCATGATTCATGATTCAAGATTTAAATCATGATTCATGATTCTTGATTCAATTCATGATTTATGATTCGATTCTTTATTTATGATTCATGATTCAATTCATTATTCATGATTCATTATTGAATTCATGAATCATGATTCAATTCATGATTCATAATTCATGATTCATGATTCAATTCATGATTCATGATTCATAATTCGATTCATGATTCAATTCAGGATTCATGATTTATGATTCAATTCATGATTCATGATTCAATTCATGATTCATGATTCGATTCATAATTCATGATTCATGATTCAATTCATGATTAAATTCATAATTCATGATTCAATTCATGATTCATGATTCGATTCATGATTCCTGATTCGATTCATGATTCAATTCATGATTCATAATTTATAATTTAATTCATGATTCATGATTTGATTTATGATTCGATTCATGATTCATGATTCATGATTCATTTCATGATTCATGATTCGATTCATGATTCATGTTTTATGATTCAATTCATGATTCATTTCATGATTCATGATTCATAATTCGATTTATGATTCATGATTCATGATTCGATTCTTGATTCGATTCATTATTCATGATTCATGATTCGATTCATTATCCATGATTCATGATTTTATTCATGATTCATGAATCATTTCATGATTTGATTCATGATTCATGATTCAATTCATGATTCATGATTCGATTCATGATTCATGATTCATGATTCATTATTCAATTCATGACTCATGATTCAATTCATGATTCATGATTCATTATTCATGATTCATGATTCGATTCATGATTCAATTCATGATTCAAGATTTGATTCATGATTCATGATTCAATTCATTATTCATGATTCATGATTCAATTCATGATTCATGATTCAAGATTTGAATCATGATTCATGATTCTTGATTCAATTCATGATTCATGATTCGATTCTTTATTTATGATTCATGATTTGATTCATTATTCATGATTCATTATTGAATTCATGAATCATGATTCAATTCATGATTCATGACTCATGATTCATGATTCAATTCATGATTCATGATTCATGATTCGATTCAAGATTCATGATTCGATTCATAATTCATGATTCATAATTCGATTCATGATTCAATTCAGGATTCATGATTTTTGATTCAATTCATGATTCATGATTCAATTCATGGATCATGATTTGATTCATAATTCATGATTCATGATTCAATTCATGATTAAATTCATAATGCATGATTCAATTCATGATTCATGATTCGATTCATTATTCATGATTCGATTCATGATTCAGGATTCATGATTCAATTCATAAATCATGATTCATAATTGATGATTGAAATCTTGATTCTATTCATGATTCAATTCATGATTCATGATTCAATTCATGATTCAATTTATGATTCAAATCATGATTTATGATTCAATTAATGATTCATTTCATGATTCATGATTCATGATTCAATTCATGATTCATTTCACGATTCATGATTCAATTCATGATTCATGATTCATGAATCGATTCATGATTCATGTTTCAATTCATGATTCATTTTATGATTCATGATTCATGATTCAATATATGATTTAATTCATGATTCATGATTCATGATTCAATTCATGATTCATGATTCAATTCATGATTCATGATTCAATTCATGATTCAAAATTCGATTCATGATTCATGATTCATGATTCAATTCATGAATCATGATTCATGATTGATGATTGAAATCTTGATTCAATTCATGATTCAATTCATGATTCATGATTCAATTCATGATTCAATTTATGATTCAATTCATAATTTATGATTCAATCAATGATTCATTTCATGATTCATGATTCATGATTCAATTCATGATTCATTTCACGATTCATGATTCAATTCATGATTCATGATTCATGAATCGATTTATGATTTATGTTTCAATTCATGATTCAATTCATGATTCATTTCATGATTCACGATTCATGATTCGATTCATGATTTATGTTTCAATTCATGATTCAATTCATGATTTATGATTCAATTCATGATTTAATCCATGATTCATGAATCAATTCATGATTCATGACTCATGATTCATGATTCAATTCATGATTCATGATTCGATTCAAGATTCATGATTCGATTCATAATTCATGATTCATAATTCGATTCATGATTCAATTCATGATTCATGATTCGATTCAAGATTCATGATTCGATTCATAATTCATGATTCATAATTCGATTCACGATTCAATTCAGGATTCATGATTTATGATTCAATTCATGATTCATGATTCAATTCATGATTCATGATTTGATTCATAATTCATGATTCATGATTCAATTCATGATTTAATACATAATTCATGATTCAATTCATGATTCAATTTATATTTTAATTCATGATTCATTATTCGATTCATGATTCATGATTCAATTCATGATTCAATTCATAATTCATGATTCAATTCATGATTCATGATTCAATTAATGATTCATGAATCAATTCATAATTCATGATTCATGATTCATGATTCAATTCATGATTCATGATTCGATTCATGATTCATGATTCATCATTGAATTCATGAATCATGATTCAATTCGTGATTTATGATTCAATTCATGATTCATGATTCATTATTCATGATTCATGATTCGATTCATGATTCATGATTCAATTCATGATTCAAGATTCGATTCATGATTCATGATTCAATTCATTATTCATGATTCATGATTCAATTCATTATTCATGATTCATGATTCAATTCATGATTTATGAATCAAGATTTGAATCATGATTCATGATTCTTGATTCAATTCATGATTCATGATTTGATTCTTTATTTATGATTCATGATTGGATTCATTATTCATGATTCATTATTGAATTCATGAATCATAATTCAATTCATGATTCATGATTCATGATTCATGATTCAATTCATGATTCATGATTCATGATTCGATTAATGATTCATAATTCATGATTCATGATTCGATTCATGATTCAATTCAGGATTCATGATTTATGATTCAATTCATAATTCATGATTCAATTCATGATTCATGATTTGATTCATAATTCATGATTCATGATTCAATTCATGATTAAATTCATAATTCATGATTCAATTCATGATTCATGATTCGATTCATGATTTCTGATTCGATTCATGATTCAATTCATGATTCATGATTCATAATTTAATTCATGATTCATGATTTGATTTATGATTCGATTCATGATTCATGATTCATGATTCATGATTCATTTCATGATTCATGATTCGATTCATGATTCATGTTTCATGATTCAATTCATGATTCAATTCATTATTCATGATTCATAATTCGATTTATGATTCATGATTCATGATTCGATTCTTGATTCGATTCATTATTCATGATTCATGATTAGATTCATTATTCATGATTCATGATTTTATTCATGATTCATGAATCATTTCATGATTCGATTCATGATTCATGATTCAATTCATGATTCATGATTCATTATTCAATTCATGAATCATGATTCAATTCATGATTCATGATTCAATTCATGATTCATGATTCATGATTCGATTCATGATTCATGATTCAATTCATGATTCAAGATTCGATTCATGATTCATGATTCAATTCATTATTCATGATTCATGATTCAATTCATTATTCATGATTCATGATTCAATTCATGATTCATGATTCAAGATTTAAATCATGATTCATGATTCTTGATTCAATTCATGATTTATGATTCGATTCTTTATTTATGATTCATGATTCAATTCATTATTCATGATTCATTATTGAATTCATGAATCATGATTCAATTCATGATTCATAATTCATGATTCATGATTCAATTCATGATTCATGATTCATAATTCGATTCATGATTCAATTCAGGATTCATGATTTATGATTCAATTCATGATTCATGATTCAATTCATGATTCATGATTCGATTCATAATTCATGATTCATGATTCAATTCATGATTAAATTCATAATTCATGATTCAATTCATGATTCATGATTCGATTCATGATTCCTGATTCGATTCATGATTCAATTCATGATTCATAATTTATAATTTAATTCATGATTCATGATTTGATTTATGATTCGATTCATGATTCATGATTCATGATTCATGATTCATTTCATGATTCATGATTCGATTCATGATTCATGTTTTATGATTCAATTCATGATTCATTTCATGATTCATGATTCATAATTCGATTTATGATTCATGATTCATGATTCGATTCTTGATTCGATTCATTATTCATGATTCATGATTCGATTCATTATCCATGATTCATGATTTTATTCATGATTCATGAATCATTTCATGATTTGATTCATGATTCATGATTCAATTCATGATTCATGATTCGATTCATGATTCATGATTCATGATTCATTATTCAATTCATGACTCATGATTCAATTCATGATTCATGATTCATTATTCATGATTCATGATTCGATTCATGATTCAATTCATGATTCAAGATTCGATTCATGATTCATGATTCAATTCATTATTCATGATTCATGATTCAATTCATGATTCATGATTCAAGATTTGAATCATGATTCATGATTCTTGATTCAATTCATGATTCATGATTCGATTCTTTATTTATGATTCATGATTCGATTCATTATTCATGATTCATTATTGAATTCATGAATCATGATTCAATTCATGATTCATGACTCATGATTCATGATTCAATTCATGATTCATGATTCATGATTCGATTCAAGATTCATGATTCGATTCATAATTCATGATTCATAATTCGATTCATGATTCAATTCAGGATTCATGATTTTTGATTCAATTCATGATTCATGATTCAATTCATGGATCATGATTTGATTCATAATTCATGATTCATGATTCAATTCATGATTAAATTCATAATGCATGATTCAATTCATGATTCATGATTCGATTCATTATTCATGATTCGATTCATGATTCAGGATTCATGATTCAATTCATAAATCATGATTCATAATTGATGATTGAAATCTTGATTCTATTCATGATTCAATTCATGATTCATGATTCAATTCATGATTCAATTTATGATTCAAATCATGATTTATGATTCAATTAATGATTCATTTCATGATTCATGATTCATGATTCAATTCATGATTCATTTCACGATTCATGATTCAATTCATGATTCATGATTCATGAATCGATTCATGATTCATGTTTCAATTCATGATTCATTTTATGATTCATGATTCATGATTCAATATATGATTTAATTCATGATTCATGATTCATGATTCAATTCATGATTCATGATTCAATTCATGATTCATGATTCAATTTATGATTCAAAATTCGATTCATGATTCATGATTCATGATTCAATTCATGAATCATGATTCATGATTGATGATTGAAATCTTGATTCAATTCATGATTCAATTCATGATTCATGATTCAATTCATGATTCAATTTATGATTCAATTCATAATTTATGATTCAATCAATGATTCATTTCATGATTCATGATTCATGATTCAATTCATGATTCATTTCACGATTCATGATTCAATTCATGATTCATGATTCATGAATCGATTTATGATTTATGTTTCAATTCATGATTCAATTCATGATTCATTTCATGATTCACGATTCATGATTCGATTCATGATTTATGTTTCAATTCATGATTCAATTCATGATTTATGATTCAATTCATGATTTAATCCATGATTCATGAATCAATTCATGATTCATGATTCAATTCATGATTCAATTCATGATTCATGATTCGATTCATGATTCATGATTCGATTCATGATTCATAATTCATGATTCAATTTATGATTCAATTCATGATTCATGATTCAATTCATGATTCATGATTCAATTCATGATCATGATTTAATTCATGATTCAGTTCATGATTCATGATTAAATTCATGATTCATGAATCATTTCATAATTCATTTCATGATTCATTATTCAATTCATGATTCAATTCATGATTCATTTCATGATTCATGATTCATGATTCAATTTATGATTCATGATTCAATTCATGGTTCATGATTCAATTCATGATTCAATTTATGATTCAATTCATAATTTATGATTCAATCAATGATTCATTTCATGATTCATGATTCATGATTCAATTCATGATTCATTTCACGATTCATGATTCAATTCATGATTCATGATTCATGAATCGATTTATGATTTATGTTTCAATTCATGATTCAATTCATGATTCATTTCATGATTCACGATTCATGATTCGATTCATGATTTATGTTTCAATTCATGATTCAATTCATGATTTATGATTCAATTCATGATTTAATCCATGATTCATGAATCAATTCATGATTCATGATTCAATTCATGATTCAATTCATGATTCATGATTCGATTCATGATTCATGATTCGATTCATGATTCATAATTCATGATTCAATTTATGATTCAATTCATGATTCATGATTCAATTCATGACTCATGATTCAATTCATGATCATGATTTAATTCATGATTCAATTTATGATTCAATTCACAATTTATGATTCAATCAATGATTCATTTCATGATTCATGATTCATGATTCAATTCATGATTCATTTCACGATTCATGATTCAATTCATGATTCATGATTCATGAATCGATTCATGATTCATGTTTCAATTCATGATTCATTTTATGATTCATGATTCATGATTCAATATATGATTTAATTCATGATTCATGATTCATGATTCAATTCATGATTCATGATTCAATTCATGATTCATGATTCAATTCATGATTCAAAATTCGATTCATGATTCATGATTCATGATTCAATTCATGAATCATGATTCATGATTGATGATTGAAATCTTGATTCAATTCATGATTCAATTCATGATTCTTGATTCAATTCATGATTCAATTTATGATTCAATTCATAATTTATGATTCAATCAATGATTCATTTCATGATTCATGATTCATGATTCAATTCATGATTCATTTCACGATTCATGATTCAATTCATGATTCATGATTCATGAATCGATTTATGATTTATGTTTCAATTCATGATTCAATTCATGATTCATTTCATGATTCACGATTCATGATTCGATTCATGATTTATGTTTCAATTCATGATTCAATTCATGATTTATGATTCAATTCATGATTTAATCCATGATTCATGAATCAATTCATGATTCATGATTCAATTCATGATTCAATTCATGATTCATGATTCGATTCATGATTCATGATTCGATTCATGATTCATAATTCATGATTCAATTTATGATTCAATTCATGATTCATGATTAAATTCATGATTCATGAATCATTTCATAATTCATTTCATGATTCATTATTCAATTCATGATTCAATTCATGATTCATTTCATGATTCATGATTCATGATTCAATTTATGATTCATGATTCAATTCATGGTTCATGATTCAATTCATGATTCATGAATCATTTCATGATTCATGGTTCATGATTCAATTCATGATTTATGATTCAATTCATGATTCATGATTCAATTCATTATACATGATTCGATTCATGATTTGATTTATGATTCAATTCATGATTCATTATACAATTTATGATTCATGATTCGATTCATGATTCATGATTCGATTCATGATTCAAGATTCAATTCATGATTCATGATTCAATTCATGAATCATGATTCAATTCATGATTCATGATTCAATTCATGATTCATGATTCATTATTCATGATTCATGATTCGATTCATGATTCATGATTCAATTCATGATTCATGATTCATGATTCATGATTCATGATTCAATTCTTGATTTAATTCTTGATTCCTGATTCGATTCATGATTCATGATTCGATTCATGATTCAATTCATGATTCATGATTCATGATTCAATTCATGATTCATAATTCGATTCATGATTCATGATTCAATTCATGATTCATGATTCAATTCATGATTCATGATTCAATTCATGATTCATGATTCAATTCATGATTCATGATTCATGATTCAATTCATGATTTAATTCTTGATTCATGATTCGATTCATGATTAATAATTCGATTCATGATTCAATTCATGATTCATGATTCAATTCATGATTCATGATTCGATTCATGATTCAATTCATGATTCAATTCATGATTCAATTCATGATTAATGAATCATGACTCATGATTCATGATTCAATTCATGATTCATGATTCGATTCATGATTCATGTTTCATGATTCAATTCATGATTCAATTCATTATTCATGATTCATGATTTGATTTATGATTCATGATTCATGATTCAAGATTTGATTCATGATTCATTAATCATGATTCAATTCATGATTCGATTCATTATTCATGATTCAAGATTCGATTCATTATTCATGATTCATGATTCGATTCTTGATTCATGATTCATGATTCAATTCATGATTCATGATTCAATTCATGATTCATGATTTTATTCATGATTCATGAATCATTTCATGATTTCAATTATGATTCATGATTCAATTCATGATTCATGATTCTATTCATGATTCATGATTCATTATTCAATTCATGAATCATGATTCAATTCATGATTTATGATTCAATTCATGATTCATGATTCATTATTCATGATTCATGATTCGATTCATGATTCATGATTCAATTCATGATTCAAGATTCGATTCATGATTCATGATTCATGATTCAATTCATTATTCATGATTCATGATTGAATTCATTATTCATGATTCATGATTCAATTCATGATTTATGAATCAAGATTTGAATCATGATTCATGATTCTTGATTCTATTCATGATTCATGATTTGATTCTTTATTTATGATTCATGATTGGATTCATTATTCATGATTCATTATTGAATTCATGAATCATGATTCAATTCATGATTCATGATTCATGATTCAATTCATGATTCATGATTCGATTAATGATTCATGATTCGATTCATAATTCATGATTCATGATTCGATTCATGATTCAATTCAGGATTCATGATTTATGATTCAATTCATGATTCATGATTCAATTCATGATTCATGATTCGATTCATAATTCATGATTCATGATTCAATTCATGATTAAATTCATAATTCATGATTCAATTCATGATTCATGATTCGATTCATGATTCCTGATTCGATTCATGATTCAATTCATGATTCATGATTTGTAATTTAATTCATGATTCATGATTTGATTTATGATTCGATTCATGATTCATGATTCATGATTCATGATTCATTTCATGATTCATGATTCGATTCATGATTCATGTTTCATGATTCAATTCATGATTCAATTCATTATTCATGATTCATAATTCTATTTATGATTCATGATTCATGATTCATGATTCGATTCTTGATTCGATTCATTATTCATGATTCATGATTCGATTCATTATCCATGATTCATGATTTTATTCATGATTCATGAATCATTTCATGATTTGATTCATGATTCGATTCATTATCCATGATTCATGATTTTATTCATGATTCATGAATCATTTCATGATTTGATTCATGATTCATGATTCAATTCATGATTCATGATTCGATTCATGATTCATGATTCATTATTCAATTCATGAATCATGATTCAATTCATGACTCATGATTCAATTCATGATTCATGATTCATTATTCATGATTCATGATTCGATTCATGATTCATGATTCAATTCATGATTCAAGATTCGATTCATGATTCATGATTCAATTCATTATTCATGATTCATGATTCAATTCATGATTCATGATTCAAGATTTGAATCATGATTCATGATTCTTGATTCAATTCATGATTCATGATTCGATTCTTTATTTATGATTCATGATTCGATTCATTATTCATGATTCATTATTGAATTCATGAATCATGATTCAATTCATGATTCATGACTCATGATTCATGATTCAATTCATGATTCATGATTCGATTCAAGATTCATGATTCGATTCATAATTCATGATTCATAATTCGATTCACGATTCAATTCAGGATTCATGATTTATGATTCAATTCATGATTCATGATTCATGATTTGATTCATAATTCATGATTCATGATTCAATTCATGATTTAATACATAATTCATGATTCAATTCATGATTCAATTTATATTTTAATTCATGATTCATTATTCGATTCATGATTCATGATTCAATTCATGATTCAATTCATAATTCATGATTCAATTCATGATTCATGATTCAATTAATGATTCATGAATCAATTCATAATTCATGATTCATGATTCATGATTCAATTCATGATTCATGATTCGATTCATGATTCATGATTCATCATTCAATTCATGAATCATGATTCAATTCGTGATTTATGATTCAATTCATGATTCATGATTCATTATTCATGATTCATGATTCGATTCATGATTCATGATTCAATTCATGATTCAAGATTCGATTCATGATTCATGATTCAATTCATTATTCATGATTCATGATTCAATTCATTATTCATGATTCATGATTCAATTCATGATTTATGAATCAAGATTTGAATCATGATTCATGATTCTTGATTCAATTCATGATTCATGATCTGATTCTTTATTTATGATTCATGATTGGATTCATTATTCATGATTCATTATTGAATTCATGAATCATAATTCAATTCATGATTCATGATTCAATTCATGATTCATGATTCATGATTCGATTAATGATTCATAATTCATGATTCATGATTCGATTCATGATTCAATTCAGGATTCATGATTTATGATTCAATTCATAATTCATGATTCAATTCATGATTCATGATTTGATTCATAATTCATGATTCATGATTCAATTCATGATTAAATTCATAATTCATGATTCAATTCATGATTCATGATTCGATTCATGATTTCTGATTCGATTCATGATTCAATTCATGATTCATGATTCATAATTTAATTCATGATTCATGATTTGATTTATGATTCGATTCATGATTCATGATTCATGATTCATGATTCATTTCATGATTCATGATTCGATTCATGATTCATGTTTCATGATTCAATTCATGATTCAATTCATTATTCATGATTCATAATTCGATTTATGATTCATGATTCATGATTCGATTCTTGATTCGATTCATTATTCATGATTCATGATTAGATTCATTATTCATGATTCATGATTTTATTCATGATTCATGAATCATTTCATGATTCGATTCATGATTCATGATTCAATTCATGATTCATGATTCAATTCATGATTTATGATTCATTATTCAATTCATGAATCATGATTCAATTCATGATTCATGATTCAATTCATGATTCATGATTCATGATTCATGATTCGATTCATGATTCATGATTCAATTCATGATTCAAGATTCGATTCATGATTCATGATTCAATTCATTATTCATGATTCATGATTCAATTCATTATTCATGATTCATGATTCAATTCATGATTCATGATTCAAGATTTAAATCATGATTCATGATTCTTGATTCAATTCATGATTTATGATTCGATTCTTTATTTATGATTCATGATTCAATTCATTATTCATGATTCATTATTGAATTCATGAATCATGATTCAATTCATGATTCATAATTCATGATTCATGATTCAATTCATGATTCATGATTCATAATTCGATTCATGATTCAATTCAGGATTCATGATTTATGATTCAATTCATGATTCATGATTCAATTCATGATTCATGATTCGATTCATAATTCATGATTCATGATTCAATTCATGATTAAATTCATAATTCATGATTCAATTCATGATTCATGATTCGATTCATGATTCCTGATTCGATTCATGATTCAATTCATGATTCATGATTTATAATTTAATTCATGATTCATGATTTGATTTATGATTCGATTCATGATTCATGATTCATGATTCATGATTCATTTCATGATTCATGATTCGATTCATGATTCATGTTTTATGATTCAATTCATGATTCATTTCATGATTCATGATTCATAATTCGATTTATGATTCATGATTCATGATTCATGATTCATGGTTCGATTCTTGATTCGATTCATTATTCATGATTCATGATTCGATTCATTATCCATGATTCATGATTTTATTCATGATTCATGAATCATTTCATGATTTGATTCATGATTCATGATTCAATTCATAATTCATGATTCGATTCATGATTCATGATTCATGATTCATTATTCAATTCATGACTCATGATTCAATTCATGATTCATGATTCATTATTCATGATTCATGATTCGATTCATGATTCAATTCATGATTCAAGATTCGATTCATGATTCATGATTCAATTCATTATTCATGATTCATGATTCAATTCATGATTCATGATTCAAGATTTGAATCATGATTCATGATTCTTGATTCAATTCATGATTCATGATTCGATTCTTTATTTATGATTCATGATTCGATTCATTATTCATGATTCATTATTGAATTCATGAATCATGATTCAATTCATGATTCATGACTCATGATTCATGATTCAATTCATGATTCATGATTCATGATTCGATTCAAGATTCATGATTCGATTCATAATTCATGATTCATAATTCGATTCATGATTCAATTCAGGATTCATGATTTTTGATTCAATTCATGATTCATGATTCAATTCATGGATCATGATTTGATTCATAATTCATGATTCATGATTCAATTCATGATTAAATTCATAATGCATGATTCAATTCATGATTCATGATTCGATTCATTATTCATGATTCGATTCATGATTCAGGATTCATGATTCAATTCATAAATCATGATTCATAATTGATGATTGAAATCTTGATTCTATTCATGATTCAATTCATGATTCATGATTCAATTTATGATTCAAATCATGATTTATGATTCAATTAATGATTCATTTCATGATTCATGATTCATGATTCAATTCATGATTCATTTCACGATTCATGATTCAATTCATGATTCATGATTCATGAATCGATTCATGATTCATGTTTCAATTCATGATTCATTTTATGATTCATGATTCATGATTCAATATATGATTTAATTCATGATTCATGATTCATGATTCAATTCATGATTCATGATTCAATTCATGATTCATGATTCAATTCATGATTCAAAATTCGATTCATGATTCAATTCATGATTCATGATTCGATTCATGATTCATGATTCAATTCATGAATCATGATTCATGATTGATGATTGAAATCTTGATTCAATTCATGATTCAATTCATGATTCATGATTCAATTCATGATTCAATTTATGATTCAATTCATAATTTATGATTCAATCAATGATTCATTTCATGATTCATGATTCATGATTCAATTCATGATTCATTTCACGATTCATGATTCAATTCATGATTCATGATTCATGAATCGATTTATGATTTATGTTTCAATTCATGATTCAATTCATGATTCATTTCATGATTCACGATTCATGATTCGATTCATGATTTATGTTTCAATTCATGATTCAATTCATGATTTATGATTCAATTCATGATTTAATCCATGATTCATGAATCAATTCATGATTCATGATTCAATTCATGATTCAATTCATGATTCATGATTCGATTCATGATTCATGATTCGATTCATGATTCATAATTCATGATTCAATTTATGATTCAATTCATGATTCATGATTCAATTCATGATTCATGATTCAATTCATGATCATGATTTAATTCATGATTCAGTTCATGATTCATGATTAAATTCATGATTCATGAATCATTTCATAATTCATTTCATGATTCATTATTCAATTCATGATTCAATTCATGATTCATTTCATGATTCATGATTCATGATTCAATTTATGATTCATGATTCAATTCATGGTTCATGATTCAATTCATGATTCATGAATCATTTCATGATTCATGGTTCATGATTCAATTCATGATTTATGATTCAATTCATGATTCATGATTCAATTCATTATACATGATTCGATTCATGATTTGATTTATGATTCAATTCATGATTCATTATACAATTTATGATTCATGATTCGATTCATGATTCATGATTCGATTCATGATTCAAGATTCAATTCATGATTCATGATTCAATTCATGAATCATGATTCAATTCATGATTCATGATTCAATTCATGATTCATGATTCATTATTCATGATTCATGATTCGATTCATGATTCATGATTCAATTCATGATTCATGATTCATGATTCAATTCTTGATTTAATTCTTGATTCCTGATTCGATTCATGATTCATGATTCGATTCATGATTCAATTCATGATTCATGATTCATGATTCAATTCATGATTCATGATTCGATTCATGATTCATGATTCAATTCATGATTCATGATTCAATTCATGATTCATGATTCAATTCATGATTCATGATTCAATTCATGATTCATGATTCAATTCATGATTCATGATTCGATTCATGATTCAATTCATGATTCAATTCATGATTCAATTCATGATTCAATTCATGATTAATGAATCATGACTCATGATTCATGATTCAATTCATGATTCATGATTCGATTCATGATTCATGTTTCATGATTCAATTCATGATTCAATTCATTATTCATGATTCATGATTTGATTTATGATTCATGATTCATGATTCAATTCATGATTCATGATTCAAGATTTGATTCATGATTCATTAATCATGATTCAATTCATGATTCGATTCATTATTCATGATTCAAGATTCGATTCATTATTCATGATTCATGATTCGATTCTTGATTCATGATTCATGATTCAATTCATGATTCATGATTCAATTCATGATTCATGATTTTATTCATGATTCATGAATCATTTCATGATTTCAATTATGATTCATGATTCAATTCATGATTCATGATTCTATTCATGATTCATGATTCATTATTCAATTCATGAATCATGATTCAATTCATGATTTATGATTCAATTCATGATTCATGATTCATTATTCATGATTCATGATTCGATTCATGATTCATGATTCAATTCATGATTCAAGATTCGATTCATGATTCATGATTCAATTCATTATTCATGATTCATGATTGAATTCATTATTCATGATTCATGATTCAATTCATGATTTATGAATCAAGATTTGAATCATGATTCATGATTCTTGATTCTATTCATGATTCATGATTTGATTCTTTATTTATGATTCATGATTGGATTCATTATTCATGATTCATTATTGAATTCATGAATCATGATTCAATTCATGATTCATGATTCATGATTCAATTCATGATTCATGATTCGATTCATGATTCCTGATTCGATTCATGATTCAATTCATGATTCATGATTTGTAATTTAATTCATGATTCATGATTTGATTTATGATTCGATTCATGATTCATGATTCATGATTCATGATTCATTTCATGATTCATGATTCGATTCATGATTCATGTTTCATGATTCAATTCATGATTCAATTCATTATTCATGATTCATAATTCGATTTATGATTCATGATTCATGATTCATGATTCGATTCTTGATTCGATTCATTATTCATGATTCATGATTCGATTCATTATCCATGATTCATGATTTTATTCATGATTCATGAATCATTTCATGATTTGATTCATGATTCGATTCATTATCCATGATTCATGATTTTATTCATGATTCATGAATCATTTCATGATTTGATTCATGATTCATGATTCAATTCATGATTCATGATTCGATTCATGATTCATGTTTCATTATTCAATTCATGAATCATGATTCAATTCATGACTCATGATTCAATTCATGATTCATGATTCATGATTCATGATTCATGATTCGATTCATGATTCATGATTCAATTCATGATTCAAGATTCGATTCATGATTCATGATTCAATTCATTATTCATGATTCAAGATTTGAATCATGATTCATGATTCTTGATTCAATTCATGATTCATGATTCGATTCTTTATTTATGATTCATGATTCGATTCATTATTCATGATTCATTATTGAATTCATGAATCATGATTCAATTCATGATTCATGACTCATGATTCATGATTCAATTCATGATTCATGATTCGATTCAAGATTCATGATTCGATTCATAATTCATGATTCATAATTCGATTCACGATTCAATTCAGGATTCATGATTTATGATTCAATTCATGATTCATGATTCAATTCATGATTCATGATTTGATTCATGATTCATGATTCATGATTCAATTCATGATTAAATTCATAATTCATGATTCAATTCATGATTCATGATTCGATTCATTATTCATGATTCGATTCATGATTCAGGATTCATGATTCAATTCTTGAATCATGATTCATGATTGATGATTGAAATCTTGATTCTATTCATGATTCAATTCATGATTCATGATTCAATTCATGATTCAATTTATGATTCAATTCATGATTTATGATTCAATTCATGATTTATGATTCAATTAATGATTCATGATTCAATTCATGATTCATTTCACGATTCATGATTCAATTCATGATTCATGATTCATGAATCGATTCATGATTCATGATTCGATTCATGATTCATGATTTAATTCATGATTTAATTCATGATTCATGATTCAATTCATGATTCATGATTCAATTCATGATTCATTTCATGATTCATGATTCGATTCATGATTCATGATTCGATTCATGATTCATGATTTAATTCATGATTCAATTCATGATTCATGATTCAATTCATGATTCATGATTCAATTCATGATTCAATTCATGATTTAATTCATGATTCATGATTCAATTCATGATTCATGATTTAATTCATGATTCAATTCATGATTCATTTTATGATTCATGATTCATGATTCAATATATGATTCAATTCATGATTCATGATTCATGATTCAATTCATGATTCATAATTCGATTCATGATTCATGATTCAATTCATGATTCATGATTCAATTCATGATTCATGATTCATGATTCAATTCTTGATTCAATTCTTGATTCATGATTCGATTCATGATTCATGATTCGATTCATGATTCAATTCATGATTCATGATTTAATTCATGATTGATGATTCATTTCAAGATTCATGATTCATTTCATGATTCAATTCATGATTCATTTTATGATTCATAATTCATGATTCAATATATGATTTAATTCATGATTCATGATTCATGATTCAATTCATGATTCAAAATTCGATTCATGATTCATGATTCATGATTCAATTCATGAATCATGATTCATGATTGATGATTGAAATCTTGATTCAATTCATGATTCAATTCATGATTCATGATTCAATTCATGATTCAATTTATGATTCAATTCATAATTTATGATTCAATTAATGATTCATTTCATGATTCATGATTCATGATTCAATTCATGATTCATTTCACGATTCATGATTCAATTCATGATTCATGATTCATGAATCGATTCATGATTTATGTTTCAATTCATGATTCAATTCATGATTCATTTCATGATTCACGATTCATGATTCGATTCATGATTCATGATTCAATTCATGATTCAATTCATGATTTATGATTCAATTCATGATTTAATTCATGATTCATGAATCAATTCATGATTCATGATTCAATTTATGATTCAATTCATGATTCATGATTCAATTCATGATTCATGATTCAATTCATGATCATGATTTAATTCATGATTCAATTCATGATTCATGATTAAATTCATGATTCATGAATCATTTCATAATTCATTTCATGATTCATGATTCAATTCATGATTCAATTCATGATTCAATTCATGATTCATTTCATGATTCATGATTCATGATTCAATTTATGATTCATGATTCATGAGTCGATTCATGATGCATGATTCAATTCATGATTCATGATTCATGATTTAATTCATGATTCATGATTCAATTCATGGTTCATGATTCAATTCATGATTCATGAATCATTTCATGATTCATGGTTCATGATTCAATTCATGATTTATGATTCAATTTATGATTCATGATTCATGAGTCGATTCATGATGCATGATTCAATTTATGATTCATGATTCATGATTTAATTCATGATTCATGATTCAATTCATGGTTCATGATTTAATTCATGATTCATGATTCAATTCATGGTTCATGATTCAATTCATGATTCATGAATCATTTCATGATTCATGATTCAATTCATTATACATGATTCGATTCATGATTCATGATTTTTGATTAATGATTCGATTCATGATTTAATTCATGATTTATGACTCATGATTCGATTCATGATTCATGATTTGATTCATGATTCATGATTCATGATTCATGATTTGATTTATGATTCAATTCATGATTCATTATTCAATTTATGATTCATGATTCGATTCATGATTCATGATTTGATTCATGATTCAAGATTCATGATACAATTCATGATTCAATTCATGATTCATTAATCAATTCATGATTCATGATTCAATTCATGATTCATGATTCAATTCATGAATCATGATTCAATTCATGATTCATTATTCATGATTCATGATTCGATTCATGATTCATGATTCAATTCATGATTCATGATTCATGATTCATGATTCATGATTCAATTCTTGATTCAATTCTTGATTCATAATTCGATTCATGATTCATGATTCGATTCATGATTCAATTCATGATTCATTTCATGATTCAATTCATGATTCATTTCATGATTCAATTCATGATTCATTTTATGATTCATGATTCATGATTCAATATATGATTCAATTCATGATTCATGATTCATGATTCAATTCATGATTCATAATTCGATTCATGATTCATGATTCAATTCATGATTCATGATTCAATTCATGATTCATGATTCAATTCATGATTTAATTCTTGATTCATGATTCGATTCATGATTAATGATTCGATTCATGATTCAATTCATGATTCATGATTCAATTCATGATTCATGATTCAATTCATGATTCATAATTCGATTCATGATTCATGATTCATGATTCAATTCATGAATCATGATTCATGATTGATGATTGAAATCTTGATTCAATTCATGATTCAATTCATGATTCATGATTCAATTCATGATTCATGATTCAATTCATGATTCATGATTCAATTCATGATTCAATTTATGATTCAATTCATAATTTATGATTCAATTAATGATTAATTTCATGATTCATGATTCATGATTCAATTCATGATTCATTTCACGATTCATGATTCAATTCATGATTCATGAATCGATTCATGATTCATGTTTCAATTCATGATTCAATTCATGATTCATTTCATGATTCACGATTAATGATTCGATTCATGATTCATGATTCAATTCATGATTCAATTCATGATTTATGATTCAATTCATGATTCATGATTTAATTCTTGATTCATGAATCAATTCATGATTCATGAATCAATTCATGATTCATGATTCAATTCATGATTCATGATTCGATTCATGATTCATGATTCGATTCATGATTCATAATTCATGATTCAATTTATGATTCAATTCATGATTCATGATTCAATTCATGATTCATGATTCAATTCATGATCATGATTTAATTCATGATTCAATTCATGATTCATGATTAAATTCATGATTCATGAATCATTTCATAATTCATTTCATGATTTATGATTCATGATTCAATTCATGATTCAATTCATGATTCATTTCATGATTCATGATTCATGATTCAATTTATGATTCATGATTCATGAGTCGATTCATGATGCATGATTCAATTCATGATTCATGATTCATGATTTAATTCATGATTCATGATTCGATTCATGATTCATGATTCATGATTTAATTCATGATTCATGATTCAATTCATGGTTCATGATTCAATTCATGATTTATGATTCAATTCATGATTCATGATTCGATTCATTATACATGATTCGATTCATGATTCATGATTCGATTCATGATTTTTGATTAATGATTCGATTCATGATTTAATTCATGATTTATGACTCATGATTCAATTTATGATTCATGATTTGATTCATGATTCATGATTCGATTCATGATTCATGATTCATGATACAATTCATGATTCAATTCATGATTCATTAATCAATTCATGATTCATGATTCAATTCATGATTCATGATTCAATTCATGATTCATGATTCATTTCATGATTCATGATTCAATTCATGATTCAATTCATGATTAATTTTATGATTCATGATTCATGATTAAATTCATGATTCAATACATGATTCATAATTCGATTCATGATTCATGATTCAATTCAATATTCATGATTCAATTCGTGATTCATGATTCAATTCATGATTCATGATTCATGATTCAATTCATGATTCAATTCTTGATTCATGATTCGATTCATGATTCATAATTCAATTCATGATTCAATTCTTGATTCATTATTCGATTCATGATTCATGATTCAATTCATAATTCATGATTCAATTCATGATTCATGATTCATGATTCAATTCATGATTCAATTCTTGATTCATGATTTGATTCATGATTCATGATTCATTATTCAATTCATGAATCATGATTCAATTCATGATTCATGATTCAATTCATGATTCATGATTCATTATTCATGATTCATGATTCGATTCATGATTCATGATTCAATTCATGATTCAAGATTCGATTCATGATTCATGATTCAATTGATTATTCATGATTCATGATTCAATTCATTATTCATGATTCATTATTCAATTCATGATTCATGATTCAAGATTTGATTCATGATTCTTGATTCAATTCATGATTCATGATTCGATTCTTTATTTATGATTCATGATTCGATTCATTATTCATGATTCATTATTGAATTCATGATTCTTGATTCAATTCATGATTCATGATTCAATTCATGATTCAAGATTCATGATTCGATTCATAATTCATGATTCATAATTCGATTCATGATTCAATTCAGGATTCATGATTTATGATTCAATTCATGATTCATGATTCAATTCATGATTCATGATTTGATTCATAATTCATGATTTATGATTCAATTCATGATTAAATTCATAATTCATGATTCAATTCATGATTCATGATTCGATTCATTATTCATGATTCGATTCATGATTCAGGATTCATGATTCAATTCATGAATCATGATTCATGATTGATGATTGAAATCTTGATTCTATTCATGATTCAATTCATGATTCATGATTCAATTCATGATTTAATTTATGATTCAATTCATGATTTATGATTCAATTAATGATTCATTTCATGATTCATGATTCATGATTCATTTCACGATTCATGATTCAATTCATGATTCATGATTCATGAATCGATTCATGATTCATGTTTCAATTCATGATTCAATTCATGATTCATTTCATGATTCATGATTCGATTCATGATTCATGATTCGATTCATGCTTCATGATTCATGATTTAATTCATGATTCAATGCATGATTCATGATTCAATTCATGATTCATGATTCGATTCATGATTCAATTCATGATTTAATTCATGATTCATGATTAAATTCATGATTCATGATTTAATTCATGATTCATGATTCATTTCATGATTCATGATTCAATTCATGATTCAATTCATGATTAATTTTTTGATTCATGATTCATGATTCAATATATGATTCAATTCATGATTCATGATTCATGATTCAATTCATGATTCATAATTCGATTCATGATTCATGATTCAATTCATGATTCATGATTCAATTCATGATTCATGATTCATGATTCATGATTCAATTCTTGATTCAATTCTTGATTCATGATTCGATTCATGATTCATGATTCGATTCATGATTCAATTCATGATTCATGATTTAATTCATGATTGATGATTCATTTCATGATTCATGATTCATTTCATGATTCAATTCATGATTCATTTTATGATTCATGATTAGTGATTCAATATATGATTCAATTCATGATTCATGATTCATGATTCAATTCATGATTCATAATTCGATTCATGATTCATTATTCAATTCATGATTCATGATTCAATTCATGATTCATGATTCATGATTCAATTTATGATTTAATTCTTGATTCATGATTCGATTCATGATTCATGATTCGATTCATGATTCAATTCATGATTCATAATTCAATTCATGATTTATGATTCAATTCATGATTCATAATTCGATTCATGATTCATGATTCAATTCATGATTCATGATTCAATTCATGCTTCATGATTCAATTCATGATTCATAATTCGATTCATGATTCATGATTCAATTCATGAATCATGATTCATGATTCAATTCATGAATCATGATTCATGATTGATGATTGAAATCTTGATTCAATTAATGATTCATTTCATGATTCATGATTCATGATTCAATTCATGATTCATTTCACGATTCATGATTCAATTCTTGATTCATGATTCATGAATCGATTCATGATTTATGTTTCAATTCATGATTCAATTCATGATTCATTTCATGATTCACGATTCATGATTCGATTCATGATTTATGATTCAATTCATGATTCAATTCATGATTTATGATTCAATTCATGATTTAATTCATGATTCATGAATCAATTCATGATTCATGATTCAATTCATGATTCAATTCATGATTCATGATTCGATTCTTGATTAGATTCATGATTCATAATTCATGATTCAATTTATGATTCAATTCATGATTCATGATTCAATTCATGATTCTTGATTCAATTCATGATCATGATTTAATTCATGATTCAATTCATGTTTCATGATTAAATTCATGATTCATGAATCATTTCATAATTCATTTCATGATTCATGATTCATGATTCAATTCATGATTCAATTCATGATTCATTTCATGATTCATTATTCATGATTCAATTTATGATTCATGATTCATGAGTCGATTCATGATGCATGATTCAATTCATGATTCATGATTTAATTCATGATTCATGATTCGATTCATGCTTCATGATTCATGATTTAATTCATGATTCATGATTCAATTCATGGTTTATGATTTAATTCATGATTCATGATTCGATTCATGATTTTTGATTAATGATTCGATTCATGATTTAATTCATGATTTATGACTCATGATTCAATTTATGATTCATGATTCGATTCATGATTCATGATTCAATTCATGATTCAATTCATGATTTATGATTCAATTCATGATTCATGATTTAATTCATGATTCATGAATCAATTCATGATTCATGAATCAAATCATGATTCATGATTCAATTCATGATTCAATTCATGATTCATGATTCGATTCATGATTCATGATTCGATTCATGATTCATAATTCATGATTCAATTTATGATTCAATTCATGATTCATGATTCAATTCATGATTCATGATTCAATTCATGATCATGATTTAATTCATGATTCAATTCATGATTCATGATTAAATGCATGATTCATGAATCATTTCATAATTCATTTCATGATTCATGATTCATGATTCAATTCATGATTCAATTCATGATTCATTTCATGATTCATTATTCATGATTCAATTTATGATTCATGATTCATGAGTCGATTCATGATGCATGATTCAATTCATGATTCATGATTTAATTCATGATTCATGATTCGATTCATGCTTCATGATTCATGATTTAATTCATGATTCATGATTCAATTCATGGTTTATGATTTAATTCATGATTCATGATTCGATTCATGATTTTTGATTAATGATTCGATTCATGATTTAATTCATGATTTATGACTCATGATTCAATTTATGATTCATGATTCGATTCATGATTCATGATTCGATTCATGATTCATGATTCATGATACAATTCATGATTCAATTCATGATTCATTAATCAATTCATGATTCATGATTCAATTCATGATTCATGATTCAATTCATGATTCATGATTCATTTCATGATCCATGATTCAATTCATGATTCAATTCATGATTAATTTTATGATTCATGATTCATGATTAAATTCATGATTCAATACATGATTCATAATTCGATTCATGATTCATGATTCAATTCAATATTCATGATTCAATTCGTGATACATGATTCAATTCATGATTCATGATTCATGATTCAAATCATGATTCAATTCTTGATTCATGATTCGATTCATGATTCATAATTCAATTCATGATTCAATTCTTGATTCATGATTCGATTCATGATTCATGATTCAATTCATAATTCATGATTCAATTCATGATTCATGATTCATGATTCAATTCATGATTCAATTCTTGATTCATGATTTGATTCATGATTCATGATTCATTATTCAATTCATGAATCATGATTCAATTCATGATTCATGATTCAATTCATGATTCATGATTCATTATTCATGATTCATGATTCGATTCATGATTCATGATTCAATTCATGATTCAAGATTCGATTCATGATTCATGATTCAATTGATTATTCATGATTCATGATTCAATTCATTATTCATGATTCATGATTCAATTCATGATTCATGATTCAAGATTTGATTCATGATTCTTGATTCAATTCATGATTCATGATTCGATTCTTTATTTATGATTCATGATTCGATTCATTATTCATGATTCATTATTGAATTCATGATTCTTGATTCAATTCATGATTCATGATTCAATTCATGATTCAAGATTCATGATTTGATTCATAATTCATGATTCATAATTCGATTCATGATTCAATTCAGGATCCATGATTTATGATTCAATTCATGATGCATGATTCAATTCATGATTCATGATTTGATTCATAATTCATGATTTATGATTCAATTCATGATTAAATTCATAATTCATGATTCAATTCATGATTCATGATTCGATTCATTATTCATGATTCGATTCATGATTCAGGATTCATGATTCAATTCATGAATCATGATTCATGATTGATGATTGAAATCTTGATTCTATTCATGATTCAATTCATGATTCATGATTCAATTCATGATTTAATTTATGATTCAATTCATGATTTGTGATTCAATTAATGATTCATTTCATGATTCATGATTCATGATTCATTTCACGATTCATGATTCAATTCATGATTCATGATTCATGAATCGATTCATGATTCATGTTTCAATTCATGATTCAATTCATGATTCATTTCATGATTCATGATTCGATTCATGATTCATGATTCGATTCATGCTTCATGATTCATGATTTAATTCATGATTCAATTCATGATTCATGATTCAATTCATGATTCATGATTCGATTCATGATTCAATTCATGATTTAATTCATGATTCATGATTCAATTCATGATTCATGATTTAATTCATGATTCATGATTCATTTCATGATTCATGATTCATTTCATGATTCATGATTCAATTCATGATTCAATTCATGATTAATTTTTTGATTCATGATTCATGATTCAATATATGATTCAATTCATGATTCATGATTCATGATTCAATTCATGATTCATAATTCGATTCATGATTCATGATTCAATTCATTATTTATGATTCAATTCATGATTCATGATTCATGATTCATGATTCAATTCTTGATTCAATTCTTGATTCATGATTCGATTCATGATTCATGATTCGATTCGTGATTCAATTCATGATTCATGATTTAATTCATGATTGATGATTCATTTCATGATTCATGGTTCATTTCATGATTCAATTCATGATTCATTTTATGATTCATGATTCATGATTCAATATATGATTCAATTCATGATTCATGATTCATGATTCAATTCATGATTCATAATTTGATTCATGATTCATGATTCAATTCATGATTCATAATTTGATTCATGATTCATGATTCAATTCATGATTCATGATTCAATTCATGATTTAATTCTTGATTCATGATTCGATTCATGATTCATGATTCGATTCATGAATCAATTCATGATTCATGATTCGATTCATGATTCAATTCATGATTCATGATTCAATTCATGATTCATGATTCAATTCATGATTCATAATTCAAATCATGATTCATGATTCAATTCATGATTCATGATTCAATTCATGCTTCATGATTCAATTCATGATTCATAATTCGATTCATGATTCATGATTCAATTCATGAATCATGATTCATGATTGATGATTGAAATCTTGATTCAATTAATGATTCATTTCATGATTCATGATTCATGATTCAATTCATGATTCATTTCACGATTCATGATTCAATTCTTGATTCATGATTCATGAATCGATTCATGATTCATGTTTCAATTCATGATTCATTTCATGATTCACGATTCATGATTCGATTCATGATTCATGATTCAATTCATGATTCAATTCATCATTTATGATTCAATTCATGATTCATGATTTAATTCATGATTCATGAATCAATTCATGATTCATGATTCAATTCATGATTCAATTCATGATTCATGAATCGATTCATGATTCATGATTCGATTCATGATTCATAATTCATGATTCAATTTATGATTTAATTCATGATTCATGATTCAATTCATGATCATGATTTAATTCATGATTCAATTCATGATTCATGATTAAATTCATGATTCATGATTAAATTCATGATTCATGAATCATTTCATAATTCATTTCATGATTCATGATTCATGATTCAATTCATGATTCAATTATTGATTCATTTCATGATTCATGATTCATGATTCAATTTATGATTCATGATTCGATTCATGATTCATGATTCATGATTTAATTCATGATTCATGATTCGATTCATGATTCATGATTCATGATTTAATTCATGATTCATGATTCAATTCATGGTTCATGATTCAATTCATGATTCATGAATCATTTCATGATTTATGATTCAATTCATGATTCATGATTCAATTCATTATACATGATTCGATTCATGATTTTTGATTAATGATTCGATTCATGATTTAATTCATGATTTATGACTCATGATTCAATTCATGATTCATGATTCGAGATTCATGATTTGATTTATGATTCAATTCATGATTCATTATTCAATTTATGATTCATGATTCGATTCATGATTCATGATTCGATTCATGATTCATGATTCATGATACAATTGATGATTCATGATTCAATTCATGGTTCATGATTCAATTCATGATTCATGAATCATTTCATGATTCATGGTTCATGATTCAATTCATGATTTATGATTCAATTCATGATTCATGATTCAATTCATTATACATGATTCGATTCATGATTTTTGATTAATGATTCGATTCATGATTTAATTCATGATTTATTACTCATGATTCGATTCATGATTCTTGATTCGAGATTCATGATTTGATTTATGATTCAATTCATGATTCATTATTCAATTCATGAATCATGATTCAATTCATGATTCATGATTCAATTCATGATTCATGATTCATTATTCATGATTCATGATTCGATTCATGATTCATGATTCAATTCATGATTCAAGATTCGATTCATGATTCATGATTCAATTGATTAATCATGATTCATGATTCAATTCATTATTCATGATTCATGATTCAATTCATGATTCATGATTCAAGATTTGATTAATGATTCTTGATTCAATTCATGATTCATGATTCGATTCTTTATTTATGATTCATGATTCGATTCATTATTCATGATTCATTATTGAATTCATGATTCTTGATTCAATTCATGATTCATGATTCAATTCATGATTCAAGATTCATGATTTGATTCATAATTCATGATTCATAATTCGATTCATGATTCAATTCAGGATTCATGATTTATGATTCAATTCATGATGCATGATTCAATTCATGATTCATGATTTGATTCATAATTCATGATTTATGATTCAATTCATGATTAAATTCATAATTCATGATTCAATTCATGATTCATGATTCGATTCATTATTCATGATTCGATTCATGATTCAGGATTCATGATTCAATTCATGAATCATGATTCATGATTGATGATTGAAATCTTGATTCTATTCATGATTCAATTCATGATTCATGATTCAATTCATGATTTAATTTATGATTCAATTCATGATTTGTGATTCAATTAATGATTCATTTCATGATTCATGATTCATGAATCGATTCATGATTCAATTCATGATTCATTATTCATGAATCAATTCATGATTCATGTTTCAATTCATGATTCAATTCATGATTCATTTCATGATTCATGATTCGATTCATGATTCGATTCATGCTTCATGATTCATGATTTAATTCATGATTCAATTCATGATTCATGATTCAATTCATGATTCATGATTCGATTCATGATTCAATTCATGATTTAATTCATGATTCATGATTCAATTCATGATTCATGATTTAATTCATGATTCATGATTCATTTCATGATTCATGATTCAATTCATGATTCAATTCATGATTCATTTTTTGATTCATGATTCATGATTCAATATATGATTCAATTCATGATTCATGATTCATGATTCAATTCATGATTCATAATTCGATTCATGATTCAATTCATGATTCATGATTCAATTCATGATTCATGATTCATGATTCATGATTCAATTCTTGATTCAATTCTTGATTCATGATTCGATTCATGATTCATGATTCGATTCATGATTCAATTCATGATTCATGATTTAATTCATGATTGATGATTCATTTCATGATTCATGATTCATTTCATGATTCAATTCATGATTCATTTTATGATTCATGATTCATGATTCAATATATGATTCAATTCATGATTCATGATTCATGATTCAATTCATGATTCATAATTTGATTCATGATTCATGATTCAATTCATGATTCATAATTTGATTCATGATTCATGATTCAATTCATGATTCATGATTCAATTCATGATTTAATTCTTTATTCATGATTCGATTCATGATTCATGATTCGATTCATGATTCAATTCATGATTCATGATTCGATTCATGATTCAATTCATGATTCATGATTCAATTCATGATTCATGATTCAATTCATGATTCATAATTCGATTCATGATTCATGATTCAATTCATGATTCATGATTCAATTCATGCTTCATGATTCAATTCATGATTCATAATTCGATTCATGATTCATGATTCAATTCATGAATCATGATTCATGATTGATGATTGAAATCTTGATTCAATTAATGATTCATTTCATGATTCATGATTCATGATTCAATTCATGATTCATTTCATGATTCACGATTCATGATTCGATTCATGATTCATGATTCAATTCATGATTCAATTCATGATTTATGATTCAATTCATGATTCATGATTTAATTCATGATTCATGAATCAATTCATGATTCATGATTCAATTCATGATTCAATTCATGATTCATGATTCGATTCATGATTCATGATTCGATTCATGATTCATAATTCATGATTCAATTTATGATTCAATTCATGATTCATGATTCAATTCATGATTCATGATTCAATTCATGATCATGATTTAATTCATGATTCAATTCATGATTCATGATTAAATTCATGATTCATGATTAAATTCATGATTCATGAATCATTTCATAATTCATTTCATGATTCATGATTCATGATTCAATTCATGATTCAATTATTGATTCATTTCATGATTCATGATTCAATTTATGATTCATGATTCATGATTTAATTCATGATTCATGATTCGATTCATGATTCATGATTCATGATTTAATTCATGATTCATGATTCGATTCATGATTCATGATTCATGATTTAATTCATGATTCATGATTCAATTCATGGTTCATGATTCAATTCATGATTCATGAATCATTTCATGATTCATGGTTCATGATTCAATTCATGATTTATGATTCAATTCATGATTCATGATTCAATTCATTATACATGATTCGATTCATGATTTTTGATTAATGATTCGATTCATGATTTAATTCATGATTTATGAATCATGATTCGATTCATGATTCATGATTCGAGATTCATGATTTGATTTATGATTCAATTCATGATTCATTATTCAATTTATGATTCATGATTCGATTCATGATTCATGATTCGATTCATGATTCATGATTCATGATACAATTGATGATTCAATTCATGATTCATTAATCAATTCATGATTCATGATTCAATTCATGATTCATGATTCAATTTATGATTCATGATTCGATTCATGTTTCATGATTCGATTCATGATTCATGATTCATGATTAATTTTATGATTCATGATTCATGATTAAATTCATGATTCAATACATGATTCATAATTCGATTCATGATTCATGATTCAATTCAATATTCATGATTCAATTCATGATTTATGATTCAATTCATAATTCATGATTCAATTCATGATTCAATTCTTGATTCATGATTCGATTCATGATTCATAATTCAATTCATGATTCAATTCTTGATTCATGATTCGATTCATGATTCATGATTCAATTCATAATTCATGATTCAATTCATGATTCATGATTCATGTCTTGATTCATGATTCGATTCATGATTCATGATTCGATTCATGAGTCAATTCATGATTCATGATTCAATTCATGATTCATGATTCATGATTCAATTCATGATTCAATTCTTGATTCATGATTCGATTCATGATTCATGATTCGATTCATGATTCATGATTCGATTCATGAGTCAATTCATGATTCATGATTCAATTCATGATTCATTTTATGATTCATGATTCAATTCATTATTCAATTCATGATTCATTTTATGATTCATTATTCAATTCATGATTCAATTCATGATTCATGATTCAATTCATGATTCATAATTCAATTCATAATTCATGATTCATGATTCAATTCATTAATCATGATTCATGATTGATGATTAAAATCTTGATTCAATTCATGATTCAATTCATGATTCATTTCATGTTTCAATTCATGATTTAATACATAATTCATGATTCAATTCATGATTCAATTTATATTTTAATTCATGATTCATGATTCAATTCATGATTCATTTCATGATTCATGATTCATTATTCGATTCATGATTCATGATTCAATTCATGATTCAATTCATAATTCATGATTCAATTCATGATTCATGATTCAATTAATGATTCATGAATCAATTCATAATTCATGATTCATGATTCATGATTCAATTCATGATTCATGATTCGATTCATGATTCATGATTCATCATTCAATTCATGAATCATGATTCAATTCATGATTTATGATTCAATTCATGATTCATGATTCATTATTCATGATTCATGATTCGATTCATGATTCATGATTCAATTCATGATTCAAGATTCGATTCATGATTCATGATTCAATTCATTATTCATGATTCATGATTCAATTCATTATTCATGATTCATGATTCAATTCATGATTTATGAATCAAGATTTAAATCATGATTCATGATTCTTGATTCAATTCATGATTCATGATTTGATTCTTTATTTATGATTCATGATTGGATTCATTATTCATGATTCATTATTGAATTCATGAATCATAATTCAATTTATGATTCATGATTCATGATTCATGATTCAATTCATGATTCATGATTCATGATTCGATTAATGATTCATAATTCATGATTCATGATTCGATTCATGATTCAATTCAGGATTCATGATTTATGATTCAATTCATGATTCATGATTCAATTCATGATTCATGATTTGATTCATAATTCATGATTCATGATTCAATTCATGATTAAATTCATAATTCATGATTCAATTCATGATTCATGATTCGATTCATGATTTCTGATTCGATTCATGATTCAATTCATGATTCATGATTCATAATTTAATTCATGATTCATGATTTGATTTATGATTCGATTCATGATTCATGATTCATGATTCATGATTCATTTCATGATTCATGATTCGATTCATGATTCATGTTTCATGATTCAATTCATGATTCAATTCATTATTCATGATTCATAATTCGATTTATGATTCATGATTCATGATTCGATTCTTGATTCGATTCATTATTCATGATTCATGATTAGATTCATTATTCATGATTCATGATTTTATTCATGATTCATGAATCATTTCATGATTCGATTCATGATTCATGATTCAATTCATGATTCATGATTCAATTCATGATTCATGATTCATTATTCAATTCATGAATCATGATTCAATTCATGATTCATGATTCAATTCATGATTCATGATTCATGATTCATGATTCAATTCATGATTCAAGATTCGATTCATGATTCGATTCATGATTCATGATTCAATTCATGATTCAAGATTCGATTCATGATTCATGATTCAATTCATTATTCATGATTCATGATTCAATTCATGATTCATGATTCTTGATTCAATTCATGATTCATGATTCGATTCTTTATTTATGATTCATGATTCAATTCATTATTCATGATTCATTATTGAATTCATGAATCATGATTCAATTCATGATTCATGATTCATGATTCATGATTCAATTCATGATTCATGATTCATAATTCGATTCATGATTCAATTCAGGATTCATGATTTATGATTCAATTCATGATTCATGATTCAATTCATGATTCATGATTCGATTCATAATTCATGATTCATGATTCAATTCATGATTAAATTCATAATTCATGATTCAATTCATGATTCATGATTCGATTCATGATTCCTGATTCGATTCATGATTCAATTCATGATTCATGATTTATAATTTAATTCATGATTCATGATTTGATTTATGATTCGATTCATGATTCATGATTCATGATTCATGATTCATTTCATGATTCATGATTCGATTCATGATTCATGTTTTATGATTCAATTCATGATTCAATTCATGATTCATGATTCATAATTCGATTTATGATTCATGATTCATGATTCATGATTCATGATTCATGGTTCGATTCTTGATTCGATTCATTATTCATGATTCATGATTCGATTCATTATCCATGATTCATGATTTTATTCATGATTCATGAATCATTTCATGATTTGATTCATGATTCATGATTCAATTCATGATTCATGATTCGATTCATGATTCATGATTCGATTCATGATTCATGATTCATGATTCATTATTCAATTCATGACTCATGATTCAATTCATGATTCATGATTCATTATTCATGATTCATGATTCGATTCATGATTCAATTCATGATTCAAGATTCGATTCATGATTCATGATTCAATTCATTATTCATGATTCATGATTCAATTCATGATTCATGATTCAAGATTTGAATCATGATTCATGATTCTTGATTCAATTCATGATTCATGATTCGATTCTTTATTCATGATTCATTATTGAATTCATGAATCATGATTCAATTCATGATTCATGACTCATGATTCATGATTCAATTCATGATTCATGATTCATGATTCGATTCAAGATTCATGATTCGATTCATAATTCATGATTCATAATTCGATTCATGATTCAATTCAGGATTCATGATTTTTGATTCAATTCATGATTCATGATTCAATTCATGATTCATGATTTGATTCATAATTCATGATTTATGATTCAATTCATGATTAAATTCATAATTCATGATTCAATTCATGATTCATGATTCGATTCATTATTCATGATTCGATTCATGATTCAGGATTCATGATTCAATTCATGAATCATGATTCATGATTGATGATTGAAATCTTGATTCTATTCATGATTCATTTCATGATTCATGATTCAATTCATGATTTAATTTATGATTCAATTCATGATTTATGATTCAATTAATGATTCATTTCATGATTCATGATTCATGATTCATTTCACGATTCATGATTCAATTCATGATTCATGATTCATGAATCGATTCATGATTCATGTTTCAATTCATGATTCAATTCATGATTCATTTCATGATTCATGATTCGATTCATGATTCATGATTCGATTCATGCTTCATGATTCATGATTTAATTCATGATTCAATGCATGATTCATGATTCAATTCATGATTCATGATTCGATTCATGATTCAATTCATGATTCAATTCATGATTTAATTCATGATTCATGATTCAATTCATGATTCATGATTTAATTCATGATTCATGATTCATTTCATGATTCATGATTCAATTCATGATTCAATTCATGATTAATTATTTGATTCATGATTCATGATTCAATATATGATTCAATTCATGATTCATGATTCATGATTCAATTCATGATTCATAATTCGATTCATGATTCATGATTCAATTCATGATTCATGATTCAATTCATGATTCATGATTCATGATTCATGATTCAATTCTTGATTCAATTCTTGATTCATGATTCGATTCATGATTCATGATTCGATTCATGATTCATGATTTAATTCATGATTGATGATTCATTTCATGATTCATGATTCATTTCATGATTCAATTCATGATTCATTTTATGATTCATGATTAGTGATTCAATATATGATTCAATTCATGATTCATGATTCATGATTCAATTCATGATTCATAATTCGATTCATGATTCATTATTCAATTCATGATTCATGATTCAATTCATGATTCATGATTCATGATTCAATTCATGATTTAATTCTTGATTCATGATTCGATTCATGATTCATGATTCGATTCATGATTCAATTCATGATTCATAATTCAATTCATGATTTATGATTCAATTCATGATTCATAATTCGATTCATGATTCATGATTCAATTCATGATTCATGATTCAATTCATGCTTCATGATTCAATTCATGATTCATAATTCGATTCATGATTCATGATTCAATTCATGAATCATGATTCATGATTGATGATTGAAATCTTGATTCAATTAATGATTCATTTCATGATTCATGATTCATGATTCAATTCATGATTCATTTCACGATTCATGATTCAATTCTTGATTCATGATTCATGAATCGATTCATGATTTATGTTTCAATTCATGATTCAATTCATGATTCATTTCATGATTCACGATTCATGATTCGATTCATGATTTATGATTCAATTCATGATTCAATTCATGATTTATGATTCAATTCATGATTTAATTCATGATTCATGAATCAATTCATGATTCATGATTCAATTCATGATTCAATTCATGATTCATGATTCGATTCATGATTCATGATTCGATTCATGATTCATAATTCATGATTCAATTTATGATTCAATTCATGATTCATGATTCAATTCATGATTCTTGATTCAATTCATGATCATGATTTAATTCATGATTCAATTCATGTTTCATGATTAAATTCATGATTCATGAATCATTTCATAATTCATTTCATGATTCATGATTCAATTCATGATTCAATTCATGATTCAATTCATGATTCATTTCATGATTCATGATTCATGATTCAATTTATGATTCATGATTCATGAGTCGATTCATGATGCATGATTCAATTCATGATTCATGATTCATGATTTAATTCATGATTCATGATTCAATTCATGGTTCATGATTCAATTCATGATTCATGAATCATTTCATGATTCATGGTTCATGATTCAATTCATGATTTATGATTCAATTTATGATTCATGATTCATGAGTCGATTCATGATGCATGATTCAATTCATGATTCATGATTCATGATTTAATTCATGATTCATGATTCAATTCATGGTTCATGATTTAATTCATGATTCAATTCATGATTCATGAATCATTTTGTGATTCATGATTCATGATTCAATTCATTATACATGATTCGATTCATGATTCATGATTTGATTCATGATTTTTGATTAATGATTCGATTCATGATTTAATTCATGATTTATGACTCATGATTCGATTCATGATTCATGATTCGATTCATGATTCATGATTCATGATTCATGATTTGATTTATGATTCAATTCATGATTCATTATTCAATTTATGATTCATGATTCGATTCATGATTCATGATTCGATTCATGATTCATGATTCATGATACAATTGATGATTCAATTCATGATTCATTAATCAATTCATGATTCATGATTCAATTCATGATTCATGATTCAATTTATGATTCATGATTCGATTCATGATTCATGATTCGATTCATGATTCATGATTCATGATTAATTTTATGATTCATGATTCATGATTAAATTCATGATTCAATACATGATTCATAATTCGATTCATGATTCATGATTCAATTCAATATTCATGATTCAATTCATGATTCATGATTCAATTCATGATTCATGATTCAATTCATGATTCAATTCTTGATTCATGATTCGATTCATGATTCATGATTCAATTCATAATTCATGATTCAATTCATGATTCATGATTCATGATTCAATTCATGATTCCATTCTTGATTCATGATTCGATTCATGATTCATGATTCGAATCATGAGTCAATTCATGATTCATGATTCAATTCATGATTCATGATTCATGATTCAATTCATGATTCAATTCTTGATTCATGATTCGATTCATGATTCATGATTCGATTCATGAGTCAATTCATGATTCATGATTCAATTCATGATTCATGATTCATTTTATGATTCATGATTCAATTCATTATTCAATTCATGATTCAGTTTATGATTCATTATTCAATTCATGATTCAATTCATGATTCATGATTCAATTCATTAATCATGATTCATGATTGATGATTAAAATCTTGATTCAATTCATGATTCAATTCATGATTCATTTCATGTTTCAATTCATGATTTAATACATAATTCATGATTCAATTCATGATTCAATTTATATTTTAATTCATGATTCATGATTCAATTCATGATTCATTTCATGATTCATGATTCATTATTCGATTCATGATTCATGATTCAATTCATGATTCAATTCATAATTCATGATTCAATTCATGATTCATGATTCAATTAATGATTCATGAATCAATTCATAATTCATGATTCATGATTCATGATTAAATTCATGATTCATGATTCGATTCATGATTCATGATTCATTATTCAATTCATGAATCATGATTCAATTCATGATTTATGATTCAATTCATGATTCATGATTCATTATTCATGATTCATGATTCGATTCATGATTCATGATTCAATTCATGATTCAAGATTCGATTCATGATTCATGATTCAATTCATTATTCATGATTCATGATTCAATTCATTATCAATGATTCATGATTCAATTCATGATTTATGAATCAAGATTTGAATCATGATTCATGATTCTTGATTCACTTCATGATTCATGATTTGATTCTTTATTTATGATTCATGATTGGATTCATTATTCATGATTCATTATTGAATTCATGAATCATAATTCAATTCATGATTCATGATTCATGATTCATGATTCAATTCATGATTCATGATTCGATTAATGATTCATGATTCGATTCATAATTCATGATTCATGATTCGATTCATGATTCAATTCAGGATTCATGATTTATGATTCAATTCATGATTCATGATTCAATTCATGATTCATGATTCGATTCATAATTCATGATTCATGATTCAATTCATGATTAAATTCATAATTCATGATTCAATTCATGATTCATGATTCGATTCATGATTTCTGATTCGATTCATGATTCAATTCATGATTCATGATTCATAATTTAATTAATGATTCATGATTTGATTTATGATTCGATTCATGATTCATGATTCATGATTCATGATTCGATTCATGATTCATGTTTCATGATTCAATTCATGATTCAATTCATTATTCATGATTCATAATTCGATTTATGATTCATGATTCATGATTCGATTCTTGATTCGATTCATTATTCATGATTCATGATTAGATTCATTATTCATGATTCATGATTTTATTCATGATTCATGAATCATTTCATGATTCGATTCATGATTCATGATTCAATTCATGATTCATGATTCAATTCATGATTCATGATTCATGATTCATGATTCGATTCATGATTCATGATTCAATTCATGATTCAAGATTCGATTCATGATTCATGATTCAATTCATTATTCATGATTCATGATTCAATTCATTATTCATGATTCATGATTCAATTCATGATTCATGATTCAAGATTTAAATCATGATTCATGATTCTTGATTCAATTCATGATTCATGATTCGATTCTTTATTTATGATTCATGATTCGATTCATTATTCATGATTCATAATTCGATTTATGATTCATTATTCATGATTCGATTCTTGATTCGATTCATTATTCATGATTCATGATTAGATTCATTATTCATGATTCATGATTTTATTCATGATTCATGAATCATTTCATGATTCGATTCATGAATCATGATTCAATTCATGATTCATGATTCAATTCATGATTCATGATTCATGATTCATGATTCGATTCATGATTCATGATTCAATTCATGATTCAAGATTCGATTCATGATTCATGATTCAATTCATTATTCATGATTCATGATTCAATTCATTATTCATGATTCATGATTCAATTCATGATTCAAGATTTAAATCATGATTCATGATTCTTGATTCAATTCATGATTCATGATTCGATTCTTTATTTATGATTCATGATTCGATTCATTATTCATGATTCATTATTGAATTCATGAATCATGATTCAATTCATGATTCATGATTCATGATTCAATTCATGATTCATGATTCATAATTCGATTCATGATTCAATTCAGGATTCATGATTTATGATTCAATTCATGATTCATGATTAAATTCATGATTCATGATTTGATTCATAATTCATGATTCGATTCATGATTCAGGATTCATGATTCAATTCATGAATCATGATTCATGATTGATGATTGAAATCTTGATTCTATTCATGATTCAATTCATGATTCATGATTCAATTCATGATTCAATTTATGATTCAATTCATGATTTATGATTCAATTAATGATTCATTTCATGATTCATGATTCATGATTCAATTCATGATTCATTTCACGATTCATGATTCAATTCATGATTCATGAATCGATTCATGATTCATGTTTCAATTCATGATTCAATTCATGATTCATGAATCGATTCATGATTCATGATTCATGATTTGATTCATGATTCATGATTCGATTCATGATTCATGATTTAATTCATGATTCAATTCCTTATTCATGATTCAATTCATGATTCATGATTCGATTCATGATTTAATTCATGATTCATGATTCAATTCATGATTCATGAGTTAATTCATGATTCATTTCATGATTCATGATTCAATTCATGATTCAATTTATGATTCATTTTATGATTCATGATTCATGATTCAATATATGATTCAATTCATGATTTATGATTCAATTAATGATTCATTTCATGATTCATGATTCATGATTCAATTCATGATTCATTTCACGATTCATGATTCAATTCATGATTCATGATTCATGAATCGATTCATGATTCATGTTTCAATTCATGATTCAATTCATGATTCATTTCATGATTTATGATTCATGATTCGATTCATGATTCATGATACGATTCATGATTCATGATTTAATTCATGATTCAATTCATGATTCATGATTCAATTCATGATTCATGATTCGATTCATGATTCAATTCATGATTCAATTCATGATTCATGATTTAATTCATGATTAATGATTCATTTCATGATTCATTTCATGATTCAATTCATGATTCATTTTATGATTCATGATTCATGATTCAATATATGATTCAATTCATGATTCATGATTCAATTCATGATTCATAATTCGATTCATGATTCATGATTCAATTCATGATTCATGATTCAATTCATGATTCATAATTCGATTCATGATTTATGATTCATGATTCAATTCATGAATCATGATTCATGATTGATGATTGAAATCTTGATTCAATTCATGATTCAATTCATGATTCATTAATCAATTCATGATTCATGATTCAATTCATGATTCATGATTCAATTTATGATTCATGATTCGATTCATGATTCATGATTCGATTCATGATTCATGATTAATTTTATGATTCATGATTCATGATTAAATTCATGATTCAATTCATGATTCATAATTCGATTCATGATTCATGATTCAATTCAATATTCATGATTCAATTCATGATTCATGATTCAATTCATGATTCATGATTCAATTCATGATTCAATTCTTGATTCATGATTCGATTCATGATTCATAATTCAATTCATGATTCAATTCTTGATTCATGATTCGATTCATGATTCATGATTCAATTCATAATTCATGATTCAATTCATGATTCAATTCTTGATTCATGATTCGATTCATGATTCATGATTCGATTCATGAGTCAATTCATGATTCATGATTCAATTCATGATTCATGATTCATTTTATGATTCATGATTCAATTCATTATTCAATTCATGATTCATTTTATGATTCATTATTCAATTCATGATTCAATTCATGATTCATGATTCAATTCATGATTCATAATTCAATTCATAATTCATGATTCATGATTCAATTCATTAATCATGATTCATGATTGATGATTAAAATCTTGATTCAATTTATGATTCAATTCATGATTCATTTCATGTTTCAATTCATGATTTAATACATAATTCATGATTCAATTCATGATTTAATTTATATTTTAATTCATGATTCATGATTCAATTCATGATTCATTTCATGATTCATTTTTCATTATTCGATTCATGATTCATGATTCAATTCATGATTCAATTCATAATTCATGATTCATGATTCAATTAATGATTCATGAATCAATTCATAATTCATGATTCATGATTCATGATTCAATTCATGATTCATGATTCGATTCATGATTCATGATTCATTATTCAATTCATGAATCATGATTCAATTCATGATTTATGATTCAATTCATGATTCATGATTCAATTCATGATTCAAGATTCGATTCATGATTCATGATTCAATTCATGATTCAAGATTCGATTCATGATTCATGATTCAATTCATTATTCATGATTCATGATTCAATTCATTATTCATGATTCATGATTCAATTCATGATTTATGAATCAAGATTTGAATCATGATTCATGATTCTTGATTCAATTCATGATTCATGATTTGATTCTTTATTTATGATTCATGATTGGATTCATTATTCATGATTCATTATTGAATTCATGAATCATAATTCAATTCATGATTCATGATTCATGATTCATGATTCAATTCATGATTCATGATTTATGATTCGATTAATGATTCATGATTTATGATTCAATTCATGATTCATGATTCAATTCATGATTCATGATTCGATTCATAATTCATGATTCATGATTCAATTCATGATTAAATTCATAATTCATGATTCAATTCATGATTCATGATTCGATTCATGATTTCTGATTCGATTCATGATTCAATTCATGATTCATGATTTGATTTATGATTCGATTCATGATTCATGATTCATGATTCATTTCATGATTCATGATTCGATTCATGATTCATGTTTCATGATTCAATTCATGATTCAATTCATTATTCATGATTCATAATTCGATTTATGATTCATGGTTCATGATTCGATTCTTGATTCGATTCATTATTCATGATTCATGATTAGATTCATTATTCATGATTCATGATTTTATTCATGATTCATGAATCATTTCATGATTCGATTCATGATTCATGATTCAATTCATGATTCATGATTCAATTCATGATTCATGATTCATTATTCAATTCATGATTCATGATTCAATTCATGATTCATGATTCATGATTCATGATTCGATTCATGATTCATGATTCAATTCATTATTCATGATTCATGATTCAATTCATTATTCATGATTCATGATTCAATTCATGATTCATGATTCAAGATTTAAATCATGATTCATGATTCTTGATTCAATTCATGATTCATGATTCGATTCTTTATTTATGATTCATGATTCGATTCATTATTCATGATTCATTATTGAATTCATGAATCATGATTCAATTCATGATTCATGATTCATGATTCATGATTCAATTCATGATTCATGATTCATAATTCGATTCATGATTCAATTCAGGATTCATGATTTATGATTCAATTCATGATTCATGATTCAATTCATGATTCATGATTTGATTCATAATTCATGATTCGATTCATGATTCAGGATTCATGATTCAATTCATGAATCATGATTCATGATTGATGATTGAAATCTTGATTGTATTCATTATTCAATTCATCATTCATGATTCAATTCATGATTCAATTTATGATTCAATTCATGATTTATGATTCAATTAATGATTCATTTCATGATTCATGATTCATGATTCAATTCATGATTCATTTCACGATTCATGATTCAATTCATGATTCATGAATCGATTCATGATTCATGTTTCAATTCATGATTCAATTCATGATTCATTTCATGATTCATGATTCATGATTCATGATTCATGATTCGATTCATGATTCATGATTCGATTCATGATTCATGATTTAATTCATGATTCAATTCCTTATTCATGATTCAATTCATGATTCATGATTCGATTTATGATTCAATTCATGATTTAATTCATGATTCATGATTCAATTCATGATTCATGAGTTAATTCATGATTCATTTCATGATTCATGATTCAATTCATGATTCAATTCATGATTCATTTTATGATTCATGATTCATGATTCAATATATGATTCAATTCATGATTTATGATTCAATTAATGATTCATTTCATGATTCATGATTCATGATTCAATTCATGATTCATTTCACGATTCATGATTCAATTCATGATTAATGATTCATGAATCGATTCATGATTCATGTTTCAATTCATGATTCAATTCATGATTCATTTCATGATTCATGATTCGATTCATGATTCATGATTCGATTCATGATTCATGATTTAATTCATGATTCAATTCATGATTCATGATTCAATTCATGATTCATGATTCGATTCATGATTCAATTCATGATTCAATTCATGATTCATGATTTAATTCATGATTGATGATTCATTTCATGATTCATTTCATGATTCAATTCATGATTCATTTTATGATTCATGATTAATGATTCAATATATGATTCAATTCATGATTCATGATTCATGATTCAATTCATGATTCATAATTCGATTCATGATTCATGATTCAATTCATGATTCATGATTCAATTCATGATTCATAATTCGATTCATGATTCATGATTCATGATTCAATTCATGAATCATGATTCATGATTGATGATTGAAATCTTGATTCAATTCATGATTCAATTCATGATTCATGATTCAATTCATGATTCAATTTATGATTCATGATTCAATTCATGATTCAATTAATGATTCATTTCATGATTCATGATTCATGATTCAATTCATGATTCATTTCACGATTCATTATTCAATTCATGATTCATGATTCATGAATCGATTCATGATTCATGTTTCAATTCATGATTCAATTCATGATTCATTTCATGATTCACGATTCATGATTCGATTCATGATTCATGATTCAATTCATGATTCAATTCATGATTTATGATTCAATTCATGATTCATGATTTAATTCATGATTCATGAATCAATTCATGATTCATGATTCAATTCATGATTCAATTCATGATTCATGATTCGATTCATGATTCATGATTCGATTCATGATTCATAATTCATGATTCAATTATGATTCAATTCATGATTCATGATTCAATTCATGATTCATGATTCAATTCATGATCATGATTTAATTCATGATTCAATTCATGATTCATGATTAAATTCATGATTCATGAATCATTTCATAATTCATTTCATGATTCATGATTCATGATTCAATTCATGATTCAATTCATGATTCATTTCATGATTCATGATTCAATTTATGATTCATGATTCATGAGTCGATTCATGATGCATGATTCAATTCATGATTCATGATTCATGATTTAATTCATGATTCATGATTCGATTCATGATTCATGATTCGATTCATGATTCATGATTCATGATTTAATTCATGATTCATGATTCAATTCATGGTTCATGATTCAATTCATGATTCATGAATCATTTCATGATTCATGGTTCATGATTCAATTCATGATTTATGATTCAATTCATGATTCATGATTCAATTCATTATACATGATTCGATTCATGATTTTTAATTAATGATTCGATTCATGATTTAATTCATGATTTATGACTCATGATTCGATTCATGATTCATGATTCGATTCATGATTCATGATTCATGATTTGATTTATGATTCAATGCATGATTCATTATTCAAATTATGATTCATGATTCGATTCATGATTCATGATTCGATTCATGATTCATGATTCATAATACAATTCATGATTCAATTCATGATTCATTAATCAATTCATGATTCATGATTCAATTCATGATTCATGATTCAATTCATGATTCATGATTCATTTCATGATTCATGATTCATTTCATGATTCATGATTCAATTCATGATTCAATTCATGATTCAATTCATGATTAGTTTTATGATTCATGATTCATGATTAAATTCATGATTCAATTCATGATTAGTTTTATGATTCATGATTCATGATTAAATTCATGATTCAATACATGATTCATAATTCGATTCATGATTCATGATTCAATTCAATATTCATGATTCAATTCATGATTCATGATTCAATTCATGATTCATGATTCATGATTCAATTCATGATTCAATTCTTGATTCATGATTCGATTCATGATTCATAATTCAATTCATGATTCAATTCTTGATTCATGATTCGATTCATGATTCATGATTCAATTCATAATTCATGATTCAATTCATGATTCATGATTCATGATTCAATTCATGATTCAATTCTTGATTCATGATTCGATTCATAATTCATAATTCAATTCATGATTTAATTCTTGATTCATGATTCGATTCATGATTCATGATTCGATTCATGAGTGAATTCATGATTCAATTCATGATTCATGATTCATTTTATGATTCATGATTCAATTCATTATTCAATTCATGATTCATTTTATGATTCATTATTCAATTCATGATTCAATTCATGATTCATGATTCAATTCATGATTCATAATTCAATTCATAATTCATGATTCATGATTCAATTCATTAATCATGATTCATGATTGATGATTAAAATCTTGATTCAATTTATGATTCAATTCATGATTCATTTCATGTTTCAATTCATGATTTAATACATAATTCATGATTCAATTCATGATTCAGTTCATGATTCAATTTATATTTTAATTCATGATTCATGATTCAATTCATGATTCATTTCATGATTCATGATTCATTATTCGATTCATGATTCATGATTCAATTCATGATTCAATTCATAAATCATGATTCAATTCATGATTCATGATTCAATTAATGATTCATGAATCAATTCATAATTTATGATTCATGATTCAATTCATGATTCATGATTCGATTCATGATTCATTATTCAATTCATGAATCATGATTCAATTCATGATTTATGATTCAATTCATGATTCATGATTCATTATTCATGATTCATGATTCGATTCATGATTCATGATTCAATTCATGATTCAAGATTCGATTCATGATTCATGATTCAATTCATTATTCATGATTCATGATTCATGATTCAATTCATGATTCATTTCACGATTCATGATTCAATTCATGATTCATGAATCGATTCATGATTCATGTTTCAATTCATGATTTAATTCATGATTCATTTCATGATTCATGATTCATGATTCATGATTCGATTCATGATTCATGATTCGATTCATGATTCATGATTTAATTCATGATTCAATTTCTTATTCATGATTCAATTCATGATTCATGATTCGATTCATGATTCAATTCATGATTTAATTCATGATTCATGATTCAATTCATGATTCATGAGTTAATTCATGATTCATTTCATGATTCATGATTCAATTCATGATTCAATTCATGATTCATTTTATGATTCATGATTCATGATTCAATATATGATTCAATTCATGATTTATGATTCAATTAATGATTCATTTCATGATTCATGATTCATGATTCAATTCATGATTCATTTCACGATTCATGATTCAATTCATGATTCATGATTCATGAATCGATTCATGATTCATGTTTCAATTCATGATTCAATTCATGATTCATTTCATGATTCATGATTCATGATTCGATTCATGATTCATGATTCGATTCATGATTCATGATTTAATTCATGATTCAATTCATGATTCATGATTCAATTCATGATTCATGATTCGATTCATGATTCAATTCATGATTCAATTCATGATTTATGATTTAATTCATGATTGATGATTCATTTCATGATTCATTTCATGATTCAATTCATGATTCATTTTATGATTCATAATTCATGATTCAATATATGATTCAATTCATGATTCATGATTCATGATTCAATTCATGATTCATAATTCGATTCATGATTCATGATTCAATTCATGATTCATGATTCAATTCATGATTCATAATTCGATTCATGATTCATGATTCATGATTCAATTCATGAATCATGATTTATGATTGATGATTGAAATCTTGATTCAATTCATGATTCAATTCATGATTCATGATTCAATTCATGATTCAATTTATGATTCATGATTCAATTAATGATTCATTTCATGATTCATGATTCATGATTCAATTCATGATTCATTTCACGATTTATTATTCAATTCATGATTCATGATTCATGAATCGATTCATGATTCATGTTTCAATTCATGATTCAATTCATGATTCATTTCATGATTCACGATTCATGATTCGATTCATGATTCATGATTCAATTCATGATTCAATTCATGATTTATGATTCAATTCATGATTCATGATTTAATTCATGATTCATGAATCAATTCATGATTCATGATTCAATTCATGATTCAATTCATGATTCATGATTCGATTCATGATTCATGATTCGATTCATGATTCATAATTCATGATTCAATTATGATTCAATTCATGATTCATGATTCAATTCATGATTCATGATTCAATTCATGATTCCTGATTCAATTCATGATTGAATCATGAATCATGAATTGAATCATGAATTGAATCATGAATTGAATCAGGAATCATGAATTGAATCATGAATCAAGAATCATGAATCGAATCATGAATCATGAAACAAGAATCATGAATCGAATCATGAATAATGAATTGAATCATGAATCATGAATCATGAATCATGAATTGAATCATGAATCATGAATTATGAATCGAAATATTAATCATGAATCATGAATTGAATCATGAATCATGAATCATGAATTGAATCATGAATCATGAATTATGAATCATGAATTGAATCATGAATCATGAATCATGAATTCAATCATGAATCATGAATTATGAATTGAATCATGAATCATGAATCATGAATTGAATCATGAATCATGAATCATGAATCGAATCATGAATCATGAATCATGAATCGAATCATGAATCATGAATTGAATCATAAATCATGAATCATGAATTGAATCATGAATCATGAATCATGAATCATGAATCATGAATCGAATCATGAATCATGAATCATGAATCATGAATTAAATCATAAATCATGAATCTAATCTTGAATCATGAATTGAATCATTAATTGAATCATAAATCATAAATCGAATCATGAATCATGATATGAATCATGAATTATGAATCATGAATTGAATCATGAATCATGAATCATGAATTAAATCATGTATCATGATTTGAATAAGGAATTGAATCATGAATTGAATCATGAATCATGAATTGAATCATGAATCATGAATCATGAATTGAATCATGAATCATGAATCGAATCATGAATCATGAATTAAATCATGAATTGATACATGAATTATGAATTATGAATCGAATCATGAATCATGAATTGAATAATGAATTGAATCGTGAATCATGAATTGAATCATGAATTGAATCATGAATTGAATCAGGAATCATGAATTGAATCATGAATCATGAATCATGAATCGAATCATGAATCATGAATCAAGAATCATGAATCGAATCATGAATAATGAATTGAATCATGAATCATGAATCATGAATCGAAATATTAATCATGAATCATGAATTGAATCATTAATCATGAATCATGAATTGAATCATGAATCATAAATCATGAATCGAATCATGAATAATGAATTAAATCATGAATCAAGAATCAAAATTCGAATCATGAATAAGGAATTAAATCATGAATCATGAATCATGAATTGAATCATGAATCATTAATTGAATCATGAATCATGAATCGAATCATGAATCATGAATTGAATCATGAATCATGAATCTTGAATCGAATCATGAATCATGAATAATTAATTGAATCATTATTGAATCATGAATCATGAATTGAATCATGAATCATGAATTGAATCATGAATCATGAATTATGAATTATAAATTATGAATTGAATCATGAATCACGAATTATAAATCATGAATTGAATCATGAATTGAATCATGAATCATGAATCATGAATAGAATCATGAATCATGAATCATGAATCATAAATTGAATGATGAATCATGAATTGAAATATGAATTGAATCATTATTCATAACTTGAATCATAAATCATGAATCATGAATTGAATCATGAATTATGAATCATGAATTGAATCATGAATCATGATTTCAATCATGAATCATGAATTGAATCATGAATTGAATTATGAATCATGAATCATGAATTATGAATCGAATCATGAATCATGAATTGAATCATTAGTTGAATCATGAATCATGAATTGAATCATGAATCATGAATTATAAATTATGATTTGAATTATGAATCATGAATTGAATCATGAATTGAATCATGAATCATGAATTTATGATTAGAATCATGAATCTTAAACTGAATCATGAATCATGAATCATGAATTGAATCATGAATTGAATCATGAATCATGAATCATAAAATGAATCATGAATCATGAATCATGAATTGAATCATGAATCATGAATTGAATCATGAATCATGAATCATGAATTGAATCATGAATCATGAATTGAATCATGAATCATGAATCATGAATCATGACTTGAATCATAAATCAAGAATTATTAATCATGAATTGAATCATGAATCATGAATCATGAATTGAATCATGAATCATGAATCATAAATTGAATCATGAATCATGAATCGAATCATGAATTGAATCATGAATTTTGAATCATGAATCATGAATTGAATCATGAATCATGAATCATAAATCGAATCATGAATCATGAATTGAATCATGAATCATGAATTGAATCATGAATCATGAAGTATGAATCATGAATTGAATCATGAATCATGATTCATGAATTGAATCATGAATCATGAATCATGAATTGAATCATGAATCATGAATCATGAATTGAATCATGAATCATGAATCATGAATTGAATCATGAATCATGAATCATGAATCATGAATCATAAATTGAATCATGAATCATGAATTATGAATCATGAATTGAATCATGAATCATGAATTGAATCATGAATCATGAATCATGAATCATGAATCATGAATCATAAATCATGAATCATGAATCATCAATTGAATCATGAATCATGAATTATGAATTATGAATTGAATCTTGAATCATGAATTATGAATCATGAATTTAATTATGAATTATGAATTGAATCATGAATCATGAATCATGAATCATGAATCATGAATTGAATCATGAATTGAATCATGAATCATGAATCATGAATCATGAATCATGAATTGAATCATGAATTGAATCATGAATAATGAATTGAATCATGAATTTTGAATCATGAATCATGAATTGAATCATGAATCATGAATCATAAATCGAATCATGAATCATGAATTGAATCATGAATCATGAATTGAATCATTAGTTGAATCATGAATCATGAATTGAATCATGAATCATGAATTATAAATTATGATTTGAATTATGAATCATGAATTGAATCATGAATTGAATCATGAATCATGAATTTATGATTAGAATCATGAATCTTAAACTGAATCATGAATCATGAATCATGAATTGAATCATGAATTGAATCATGAATCATGAATCATAAAATGAATCATGAATCATGAATCATGAATTGAATCATGAATCATGAATTGAATCATGAATCATGAATCATGAATTGAATCATGAATCATGAATCATAAAATGAATCATGAATCATGAATCATGAATTGAATCATGAATCATGAATTGAATCATGAATCATGAATCATGAATTGAATCATGAATCATGAATTGAATCATGAATCATGAATCATGAATCATGACTTGAATCATAAATCAAGAATTATTAATCATGAATTGAATCATGAATCATGAATCATGAATTGAATCATGAATCATGAATCATAAATCGAATCATGAATCATGAATCGAATCATGAATTGAATCATGAATTTTGAATCATGAATCATGAATTGAATCATGAATCATGAATCATAAATCGAATCATGAATCATGAATTGAATCATGAATCATGAATTGAATCATGAATCATGAAGTATGAATCATGAATTGAATCATGAATCATGAATTGAATCATGAATCATGAATCATGAATTGAATCATGAATCATGAATTGAATCATGAATCATGAATCATGAATTGAATCATGAATCATGATTCATGAATCATGAATCATAAATTGAATCATGAATCATGAATTATGAATCATGAATTGAATCATGAATCATGAATTGAATCATGAATCATGAATCATGAATCATAAATCGTGAATCATGAATCATCAATTGAATCATGAATCATGAATTATGAATTATGAATTGAATCTTGAATCATGAATTATGAATCATGAATTTAATTATGAATTATGAATTGAATCATGAATCATGAATCATGAATCATGAATTGAATCATGAATTGAATCATGAATCATGAATCATGAATCATGAATCATGAATTGAATCATGAATTAAATCATGAATAATGAATTGAATCATGAATTTTGAATCATGAATCATGAATTGAATCATGAATCATGAATCATAAATCGAATCATGAATCATGAATTGAATCATGAATCATGAATTGAATCATGAATCATGAAGTATGAATCATGAATTGAATCATGAATCATGAATCATGAATCATGAATTGAATCATGAATCATGAATCATGAATTGAATCATGAATCATGAATCATGAATTGAATCATGAATCATGAATCATGAATTGAATCATGAATCATGAATTATGAATCATGAATTGAATCATGAATCATGAATTGAATCATGAATCATGAATCATGAATCATGAATCATAAATCATGAATCATGAATCATCAATTGAATCATGAATCATGAATTATGAATTATGAATTGAATCTTGAATCATGAATTATGAATCATGAATTTAATTATGAATTATGAATTGAATCATGAATCATGAATCATGAATCATGAATCATGAATTGAATCATGAAGTGAATCATGAATCATGAATCATGAATCATGAATTGAATCATGAATTGAATAATGAATAATGAATTGAATCATGAATCATGAATCATGAATCATGAATCATGAATTGAATCATGAATCATGAATCAAAATATTAATCATGAATCATGAATTGAATCATGAATCATGAATCATGAATTGAATCATGAATCATAAATCATGAATCGAATCATGAATAATGAATTAAATCATGAATCAAGAATCATAATTCGAATCATGAATAAGGAATTAAATCATGAATCATGAATTGAATCATGAATCATTAATTGAATCATGAATCATGAATCGAATCATGAATCATGAATTGAATCATGAATCATGAATAATTAATTGAATCATTATTGAATCATGAATCATGATTTGAATCATGAATCATGAATTGAATCATGAATCATGAATTATGAATTATAAATTATGAATTGAATCATGAATCACGAATTATAAATCATGAATTGAATCATGAATTGAATCATGAATCATGAATCATGAATAGAATCATGAATCATGAATCATGAATCATGAATCATAAATTGAATCATGAATCATGAATTGAAATATGAATTGAATCATTATTCATAACTTGAATCATAAATCATGAATCATGAATTGAATCATGAATTATGAATCATGAATTGAATCATGAATCATGATTTTAATCATGAATCATGAATTGAATCATGAATTGAATTATGAATCATGAATCATGAATTATGAATCGAATCATGAATCATGAATTGAATTATTAGTTGAATCATAAATCATGAATTGAATCATGAATCATGAATTATAAATTATGATTTGAATTATGAATCATGAATTGAATCATGAATTGAATCATGAATCATGAATTTATGATTAGAATCATGAATCTTAAACTGAATCATGAATCATGAATCATGAATTGAATCATGAATCATGAATCATAAATCGAATCATGAATCATGAATCGAATCATGAATTGAATCATGAATTTTGAATCATGAATCATGAATTGAATCATGAATCATGAATCATAAATCGAATCATGAATCATGAATTGAATCATGAATCATGAATTGAATCATGAATCATGAAGTATGAATCATGAATTGAATCATGAATCATGAATCATGAATCATGAATTGAATCATGAATCATGAATCATGAATTGAATCATGAATCATGAATCATGAATAGAATCATGAATCATGAATCATGAATTGAATCATGAATCATGAATCATGAATTGAATTATGAATCATGAATCATGAATTGAATCATGAATCATGAATTATGAATCATGAATTGAATCATGAATCATGAATTGAATCATGAATCATGAATCATGAATCATAAATCATGAATCATGAATCATCAATTGAATCATGAATCATGAATTATGAATTATGAATTGAATCTTGAATCATGAATTATGAATCATGAATTTAATTATGAATTATGAATTGAATCATGAATCATGAATCATGAATCATGAATCATGAATTGAATCATGAATTGAATCATGAATCATGAATTGAATCATGAATCATGAATGATGAATCATAAATTGAATCATGAATCATGAATTGAATCATGAATCATAAATTGAATCATGAATCATGAAGCATGAATCATGAATTGAATCACGAATCATGAATCATGAATCGAATCATGAATCATGAATCATGAATAGAATCTTGAATTATGAATCATGAATTGAATCATGAATCATGAATCATGAATAATGAATTGAATCATGAATCATGAATTATGAATCGAATCATGATTCAAGAATCATGAATTGAATCATGAATCATGAATCAAGAATCATGAATCGAAACATGAATCATGAATTAAAACATGAATCATGAATCGAATCATGAATCAAGAATTGAATTATGAATTGAATCATGAATCATGAATCGAATCATGAATCATGAATTGAATCATGAATTGAATCATGAATCATGAATCGAATCATGAATCATGAATTAAATCATGAATCATGAATTGAATCATGAATAGAATCATGAATTATGAATCGAATCATAAATCATGAATCATAAATCGAATCATGAATCATGAATTGAATCATGAATCATAAATTGAATCATAAATTGAATCATGAATCATTAATTGAATCATAAATTGAATCATGAATTGAATCATGAATTGAATCATGAATCATGAATTGAGTCATAAATCATGAATCATAAATCGAATCATGAATCATGAATTGAATCATGAATCATGAATTGAATCATGAATCATGAATCATGAATCATGAATTGAATCATGAATCATGAATTATGAATCATGAATTGAATCATGAATCATGAATCATGAATTCAATCATGAATCATGAATTATGAATTGAATCATGAATCATGAATCATGAATTGAATCATGAATCATGAATCATGAATCATGAATCGAATCATGAATCATGAATCATGAATCAAATCATGAATCATGAATTGAATCATAAATCATGAATCATGAATTGAATCATGAATCACGAATCATAAATTGAATCATGAATCATGAATCATGAATTGAATCATGAATCATGAATCATGAATCATGAATCATGAATCATGAATCATGAATTATGAATTAAATCATGAATCATGAATCGAATCATGAATCATGAATTGAATCATTAATTGAATCATAAATCATGAATCGAATCATGAATCATGATTCATGAATCGAATCATGAATCATGAATCATGAATCGAATCATGAATCATGAATTGAATCATAAATCATGAATCATGAATTGAATCATGAATCACGAATCATAAATTGAATCATGAATCATGAATCATGAATTGAATCATGAATCATGAATCATGAATCATGAATCATGAATTGAATCATGAATCATGAATTAAATCCTGAATCATGAATCGAATCATGAATCATGAATTGAATCATTAATTGAATCATAAATCATGAATCGAATCATGAATCATGATATGAATCATGAATCATGAATCATGAATTGAATCATGAAAAATGAATCATGAATTGAATCATGTATCATGATTTGAATAAGGAATTGAATCATGAATTGAATCATGAATCATGAATTGAATCATGAATCATGAATCATGAATTGAATAATGAATCATGAATTGAATCATGAATCATGAATTGAATCATGAATTGAATCATGAATTATGAATCGAATCATGAATCATGAATTGAATCATGAATTGAATCATGAATTGAATCATGAATCATGAATTGAATCATGAATTGAATCATGAATTAAATCAGGAATCATGAATTGAATCATGAATCATAAATCATCATGAATCGAATCATGAATCATGAAACAAGAATCATGAATCGAATCATGAATAATGAATTGAATCATGAATCATGAATCATGAATCATGAATCATGAATTGAATCATGAATCATGAATTATGAATCAAAATATTAATCATGAATCATGAATTGAATCATGAATCACGAATCATGAATTGAATCATGAATCATGAATTATGAATCATGAATTGAATCATGAATCATGAATCATGAATTCAATCATGAATCATGAATTATGAATTGAATCATGAATCATGAATCATGAATTGAATCATGAATCATGAATCATGAATCATGAATCGAATCATGAATCATGAATCATGAATCGAATCATGAATCATGAATTGAATCATAAATCATGAATCATGAATTGAATCATGAATCATGAATCGAATCATGAATCATGAATCATGAATCATGAATTAAATCATAAATCATGAATCTAATCTTGAATCATGAATTGAATCATTAATTGAATCATAAATCATAAATCGAATTATGAATCATGATATGAATCATGAATTATGAATCATGAATTGAATCATGAATCATGAATCATGAATTAAATCATGTATCATGATTTGAATAAGGAATTGAATCATGAATTGAATCATGAATCATGAATTGAATCATGAATCATGAATCATGAATTGAATCATGAATCATGAATTGAATCATGAATCATGAATTGAATCATGAATCATGAATCATGAATTGAATCATGAATCATGAATCAAATCATGAATCATGAATTAAATCATGAATTGAATCATGAATTATGAATCGAATCATGAATCATGAATTGAATAATGAATTGAATCATGAATCATGAATTGAATCATGAATTGAATCATGAATTGAATCAGGAATCATGAATTGAATCATGAATCATGAATCATGAATCGAATCATGAATCATGAATCAAGAATCATGAATCGAATCATGAATAATGAATTGAATCATGAATCATGAATCATGAATCATGAATCATGAATTGAATCATGAATCATGAATCATGAATCGAAATATTAATCATGAATCATGAATTGAATCATGAATCATGAATCATGAATTGAATCATGAATCATAAATCATGAATCGAATCATGAATCATGAATCATGAATTGAATCATGAATCATGAATTATGAATCATGAATTGAATCATGAATCATGAATTGAATCATGAATCATGAATCATGAATCATGAATCATAAATCATGAATCATGAATCATCAATTGAATCATGAATCATGAATTATGAATTATGAATTATGAATTGAATCTTGAATCATGAATTATGAATCATGAATTTAATTATGAATTATGAATTGAATCATGAATCATAATTCATGAATCATGAATCATGAATTGAATCATGAATTGAATCATGAATCATGAATTGAATCATGAATCATGAATGATGAATCATAAATTGAATCATGAATCATGAATTGAATCCTGAATCATGAATTATGAATCATGAATTTAATTATGAATTATGAATTGAATCATGAATCATGAATCATGAATCATGAATTGAATCATGAATTGAATCATGAATCATGAATTGAATCATGAATCATGAATGATGAATCATAAATTGAATCATGAATCATGAATTGAATCATAAATCATGAATCATAAATTGAATGATGAATCATAAAGCATGAATCATGAATTGAATCACGAATCATGAATCATGAATCGAATCATGAATCATGAATCATGAATAGAATCTTGAATTATGAATCATGAATTGAATCATGAATCATGAATCATGAATAATGAATTGAATCATGAATCATGAATTATGAATCGAATCATGATTCAAGAATCATGAATTGAATCATGAATCATGAATCAAGAATCATGAATCGAAACATGAATCATGAATTGAATCATGAATCATGAATCATGAATTGAATCATGATTAATGAATCATGAATCATGAATTAAAACATGAATCATGAATCGAATCATGAATCAAGAATTGAATTATGAATTGAATCATGAATCATGAATCGAATCATGAATCATGAATTGAATCATGAATCATGAATCATAAATTGAATCATGAATCATGAATCATAAATTGATCTATGAATCATGAATTGAATCAGGAATCGAATCATGAATTGAATCATGAATCATGAATTGAATCAGGATCCATGAATCATAAATCGATCTATGAATCATGAATTGAATCAGGAATCGAATCATGAATTGAATCATGAATCATGAATCATGAATTGAATCATGAATCATGAATCATGAATTGAATCATGAATCATGAATCATGAATTGAATCATGAATCATGAATTGAATCATGAATCATGTATTGAATCATGAATTGAATCATGAATCAAATCATGAATTGAATCATGAATCATGAATTATGAATCATGAATTGAATCATGAATCATGAATCATGAATCATGAATTGAATCATGAATCATGAATCATGACATGAATCTCGAATCATGAATCATGAATCATGAATCATGAATCATGAATTGAATCATGAATCATGAATCATGAATTGAATTATGAATCATGAATTATGAATCATGAATTGAATCATGAATCATGAATTGAATCATGAATCATGAATCATGTATTGAATCATGAATCATGAATCATGAATAATGACTTGAATCATGAATCAAGAATTATTATTCATGAATTGAATCATGAATCATGAATCATGAATTGAATCATGAATCATGAATCATGAATTGAATCATGAATCATGAATTGAATCATGAATCATGAATCATGAATTGAATCATTAATTGAATCATGAATCGAATCATGAATTGAATCATGAATCTTGAATCATGAATCATGAATTGAATCATGAATCATTAATTATGAATCATGAATTGAATCATGAATCATGAATCATGAATTGAATCATGAATCATGAATCATGAATTGAATCATGAATCATGAATTATGAATCATGAATTGAATCATGAATCATAAATTGAATCATGAATCATGAATCATGAATCATGAATCATCAATTGAATCATGAATCATGAATTATGAATTATGAATTGAATCTTGAATCATGAATTATGAATCATGAATTGAATTATGAATTGAATCATGAATCATGAATCATGAATCATGAATCATGACTTGAATCATGAATCAAGAATTATTAATCATGAATTGAATCATGAATCATGAATCATGAATTGAATCATGAATCATGAATCATAAATTGAATCATGAATCATGAATCATGAATTGAATTATGAATCATGAATCATGAATTGAATCATGAATCATGAATTATGAATCATGAATTGAATCATGAATCATGAATTGAATCATGAATCATGAATCATGAATCATGAATCATAAATCATGAATCATGAATCATCAATTGAATCATGAATCATGAATTATGAATTATGAATTGAATCTTGAATCATGAATTATGAATCATGAATTTAATTATGAATTATGAATTGAATCATGAATCATAATTCATGAATCATGAATCATGAATTGAATCATGAATTGAATCATGAATCATGAATTGAATCATGAATCATGAATGATGAATCATAAATTGAATCATGAATCATGAATTGAATCATGAATCATGAAGCATGAATCATGAATTGAATCACGAATCATGAATCATGAATCGAATCATGAATCATGAATCATGAATAGAATCTTGAATTATGAATCATGAATTGAATCATGAATCATGAATCATGAATAATGAATTGAATCATGAATCATGAATTATGAATCGAATCATGATTCAAGAATCATGAATTGAATCATGAATGTGAAATCAAGAATCATGAATCGAAACATGAATCATGAATTGAATCATGAATCTTGAATCATGAATTGAATCATGATTAATGAATCATGAATCATGAATTAAAACATGAATCATGAATCGAATCATGAATAAAGAATTGAATTATGAATTGAATCATGAATCATGAATCGAATCATGAATCATGAATTGAATCATGAATTGAATCATGAATCATGAATCGAATCATGAATCATGAATTAAATCATGAATCATGGATTGAATCATGAATAGAATCATGAATTATGAATCGAATCATAATTCATGAAATGAATCATAAATTGAATCATGAATCATTAATTGAATCATAAATTGAATCATGAATTGAATCATGAATTGAATCATGAATCATGAATTGAATCATAAATCATGAATCATAAATCGAATCATGAATCATGAATTGAATCATGAATCATGAATTGAATCATGAATCATGAATCATGAATCATGAATTGAATCATGAATCATGAATTATGAATCATGAATTGAATCATGAATCATGAATCATGAATTCAATCATGAATCATGAATTATGAATTGAATCATGAATCATGAATCATGAATTGAATCATGAATCATGAATCATGAATCGAATCATGAATCATGAATCATGAATCGAATCATGAATCATGAATTGAATCATAAATCATGAATCATGAATTGAATCATGAATCACGAATCATAAATTGAATCATGAATCATGAATCATGAATTGAATCATGAATCATGAATCATGAATCATGAATCATAAATCGAATCATGAATTAAATCATGAATCATGAATCGAATCATGAATCATGAATTGAATCATTAATTGAATTATAAATCATGAATCGAATCATGAATCATGATATGAATCATGAATCATGAATTGAATCATGAATCATGAATCATGAATTGAATCATGTATCATGATTTGAATAAGGAATTGAATCATGAATTGAATCATGAATCATGAATTGAATCATGAATCATGAATCATGAATTGAATAATGAATCATGAATTGAATCATGAATCATGAATTGAATCATGAATTGAATCATGAATTATGAATCGAATCATGAATCATGAATTGAATAATGAATTGAATCATGAATCATGAATTGAATCATGAATTGAATCATGAATTGAATCAGGAATCATGAATTGAATCATGAATCGAATCATGAATCATGAAACAAGAATCATGAATCGAATCATGAATAATGAATTGAATCATGAATCATGAATCATGAATCATGAATCATGAATTGAATCATGAATAATGAATTATGAATCGAAATATTAATCATGAATCATGAATAGAATCATGAATCATGAATCATGAATTGAATCATGAATCATGAATTATGAATCATGAATTGAATCATGAATCATGAATCATGAATTCAATCATGAATCATGAATTATGAATTGAATCATGAATCATGAATCATGAATTGAATCATGAATCACAAATCATGAATCATGAATCATGAATCGAATCATGAATCATGAATCATGAATCGAATCATGAATCATGAATCATGAATCGAATCATGAATCATGAATTGAATCATAAATCATGAATCATGAATGGAATCATGAATCACGAATCATAAATTGAATCATGAATCATGAATCATGAATTGAATCATGAATCATGAATTAAATCATGAATCATGAATCGAATCATGAATCATGAATTGAATCATTAATTGAATCATAAATCATGAATCGAATCATGAATCATGATATGAATCATGAATCATGAATCATGAATTGAATCATGAATCATGAATCATGAATTGAATCATGTATCATGATTTGAATAAGGAATTGAATCATGAATTGAATCATGAATCATGAATTGAA